>NW_024400255.1:0-40626 GCF_905171765.1 Bufo bufo
GTCACATTAATACCAGGCGACATCTCCTCTTGCTGGGATACAGGCTGCTGGTGACGGTCACACAGATGCTGGTTGTCTTCCTAGGGTCACCCCAAGCTCTTCCATCCTGGACACAAAGTTAAGCCAAGATGGTTGTTGGCTGCTGTGGATGGGAGATCCAACATCTCATCCAGTCCCAAAAGTTCTCGATGGAAGACAGGTCTCTGATGAGGCCATCAATAGTGCTCAGTGATGAAAGACTGTTCTAACTATGTCCGCAGCAGAGATCTGGGGCTGGAGAACTTCTACTGCCATCATTTATAGTGCGGAGACACACAGGACCAATACCGGGTGTTATGGTGTGGGACAGCATGAGCTATGATGGCAGCTCCAATTTGGCATTTGTGGACGGAACATGGACCAGCCTTTGATATGTCCAAGACATCATGGAACCAGTCCTACTGCCTTTTTCTTTTTTAACTCAGTTAGGATACGGTGTTCCACCATGATAATGGACACCCACACACTGCCTGAGATACACAACATGGACGGGTCATCAATACCAAATTGGTGGGGGTCCAATTCCTGGCACCACCACAGATGAACTACAGAAGGCTCCATCCACTGTGTAGTTTCTGGCACGGGCGTACTGAAGCTCATCTCCCAGCCACTTGAACAGGAGCAGCAGTACCGCCAAACGGCCACTACACCGCGGACAGAACCGTCTGCTTCCAGCTCAGTACACTGTATAGTTTCTAGCACCAATGGCCCAAAACATCTGATCGGTGGGGGGTGTCAGTTGTCGGACCCCCCCCACTAGTCTTGATATTGACGACAAAATTATGCAGTTTTTTTTTTATTCTTTATTGTACGATACACAACGCTGTAAAAACAGCACTGACCGTTCCATTATTGCCTAAGACAAAGAAAAGTCAACTGCTCGACGGAGGAGAAAAAGGACAATCGGAGGCGTAGCGGCAACATGCAGTGGAGACTTCCCACCATATACACCAAGAGCATGGCAGTCATCTACATCATACATAGGGAACCACTCCGCCCTGCTGTACAGTAGGTGGTCCCAAGCAGGAGACCCACCTCACCAACCACCATATGCCCGATAAGGGGTCCTCTGCAAGATACCACTTTTATAGGGGGACCCCCAGCCATCAACATTAACCCCTAACCGCGGGAAACGCCCTGTCAGATCAATCATGGTCCAAACCGCTTGACGTCCCTACCGTACAAGAGGTTACATTCCTGGGACACCGCACCAACCGAAGGTCAGGAGTGATGGGGGCCTCCGACTGTAGGGATCAATGGGGCCCCCCACCGGTCACACCGCTCCGATCCAATATACGCATTGAAAATATCACCATCATACGCAACAAACGCGGTTATTTACGCTGGCGTCGAGGGGCTTGGCACGTTGCCCGCTATCATGGCTCCTTCTGATGGGGGCCTAGGAGTAGACAACGTTGGGCAAAAATCAGGCAAGGTCCTGGAGAACTCCAGTCCAACCGCGACCATTACATAACCAAAACTCCCAAAAACTTCAGACCCCCCAAAAGACATGAAAGGCGAAGAGGTGCCCAGCAAAACAAATGAATGAGCCCCAGAGCTGCCGGCACAATGCCAGCCATGCACAACGACTAAGGTAATAACACTGAGGTGTGAACGGGCGCCATAGTCACCACGCACTGCCTCATCACCGCCACTAGACCGCCTCACCAGAGCTGCGGCTCATCCGCTTCTCCCAACCGGGCGGCAGCTTCTCCTCGTCCGCCATCTTGACTCCTGCTCAAGCTATGTCCCGCCCCCTGTGACGTCACCGCTAGATCGGCCTTAGCTATTGGCGGTTCATCCCCCCTAAGACACGGCCGATGACTGAGCTGAGGGGATGTTTGCCCAGTCCGGGACAGCGTTATGGGAGAGGCTGAAGAAAAGGGCGGGAGAAAACCAGCCAATCAGAAGGCAGCTAAGCGGTGCTTGTGGTGGTGGGGGGGAATGGGCGGTGTATGGAGAAGTGCGCATTGCCTAGGTGACTGCGCATGAGTGAGACACGTACGTAGGGTGATCTATCACTGAGAACGACCTGCCTGCCAGCCTCCCTGGTGGTCTAGTGGTTAGGATTCGGCGCTCTCACCGCCGCGGCCCGGGTTCGATTCCCGGTCAGGGAAGTAGATTTTTTGTTTGTTTTGGGCAACTTTTTTTTTTGGGTTGAATTGTGTTTTCTGAGGTAAATACTACCAGTTATTGCGTGAGATACACAAAACGGCTTTTTACCATACCTATAAGATTGACTGCATATAATGTGGACTATGTGCAGTATTTTTGTGTGGGGAAAAACCGCAGAGTGATCTGACAGATCTCATGCACACTTTGCTATTTTTCTTCTCTGTGGAAATTGACCTGCTGTTTGGACCTTAAAATCCGCAGCGTGTAACTTGTGGGTTTCCCCCCAGACTTCAATGGGATTGTTACCTTTCATCTGTTTTACATATAGGAGCTAAATACCTGTACTTGCGGGGTACGGCTCATGCTGCCACCCATTTTTTTTTTAAACATCGCCCCTACGCCCTCCTGAAGTTTTCGCGCACAGTATGTAAATGCTGAGCATCGGAACAGGGAGGAGGAGACGCCAGGGTTTCTCAATGGGCGTCTCCTTCTCCCTGGCTGTGCCGTGATCCAATCATAGCGTCACAGCCAGGGAGAAGGAGACGCCCACTGAGAAACCCTGGCGTCTCCTCCTCCCTGTTCCGATGCTCAGCATTTACATACTGAGCGCGAAAACTTCAGCTGGGTGCAGGGCTTAGGGGGCATGTAAAAAAACAACAACTGTGTGGCAGCATCAGCGGGGGGTACCCCGCAAGTACAGGTATTTAACTCCTATATGTAAAACAGATGAAGGGTCCTCTTTCTTTAAGCATACCTCCTATCCGTCCCCGATGCAGCAGGACAGTCCCAGATTTCAGTGGCTGTCCTGTGGTCTCTGGATATACCGGCTGAGGTATGTCCCACTCTCAGCTGATTGTCATGGTGAAGGAGAGAGCCGTCCGCTCCCCAGCAGGAGCACAATGTACCGTCACATATCACTCTGCTGGTCTGTATAGGAGGAGCGGGGCAGGCCAGGAATCAGCCTCTGCTCCTCCTACACAGCAGAGCCATGTATACACACTTACACAGAGAATGCTATCAATCACTGATAACACCTCCCAGTGTACAGCTATCAGTGACTGACAGCTATCTCTGTATACACACTTACACAGAGAATACTATCAATCACTGATAACACCTCCCTGTGTACAGCTATCAGTGACTGACAGCTATCTCTGTATACACACTTACACAGAGAATACTATCAATCACTGATAACACCTCCCTGTGTACAGCTATCAGTGACTGACAACTCTCTCTGTATACACACTTACACAGAGAATACTATCAATCACTGATAACACCTCCCTGTGTACAGATATCAGTGACTGACAGCTATCTCTGTATACACACTTACACAGAGAATGCTATCAATCACTGATAACACATCCCTGCATACAGCTATCAGTGACTGACAGCTATCTCTGTATACACACTTACACAGAGAATACTATCAATCACTGATAACACCTCCCAGTGTACAGATACCAGTGACTGACAGCTATCTCTGTATACACACTTACACAGAGAATACTATCAATCACTGATAACACCTCCCTGTGTACAGCTATCAGTGACTGACAGCTCTCTCTGTATACACACTTACACAGAGAATACTATCAATCACTGATAACACCTCCCAGTGTACAGCTATCAGTGACTGACAGCTCTCTCTGTATACACACTTACACACAGAATACTATCAATCACTGATAACACCTCCCTGTGTACAGCTATCAGTGACAGACAGCTATCTCTGTATACACACTTACACAGAGAATACTATCAATCACTGATAACACCTCCCCCGTGTACAGATATCAGTGACTGACAGCTATCTCTGTATACACACTTACACAGAGAATACTATCAATCACTGATAACACCTCCCTGTGTACAGCTATCAGTGACTGACAGCTATCTCTGTATACACACTTACACAGAGAATACTATCAATCACTGATAACACCTCCCTGTGTACAGCTATCAGTGACTGACAGCTATCTCTGTATACACACTTACACAGAGAATACTATCAATCACTGATAACACCTCCCTGTGTACAGCTATCAGTGACTGACAGCTATCTCTGTATACACACTTACACAGAGAATGCTATCAATCACTGATAACACATCCCTGCATACAGCTATCAGTGACTGACAGCTATCTCTGTATACACACTTACACAGAGAATACTATCAATCACTGATAACACCTCCCAGTGTACAGATACCAGTGACTGACAGCTATCTCTGTATACACACTTACACAGAGAATACTATCAATCACTGATAACACCTCCCTGTGTACAGCTATCAGTGACTGACAGCTCTCTCTGTATACACACTTACACAGAGAATACTATCAATCACTGATAACACCTCCCAGTGTACAGCTATCAGTGACTGACAGCTCTCTCTGTATACACACTTACACACAGAATACTATCAATCACTGATAACACCTCCCTGTGTACAGCTATCAGTGACAGACAGCTATCTCTGTATACACACTTACACAGAGAATACTATCAATCACTGATAACACCTCCCCCGTGTACAGATATCAGTGACTGACAGCTATCTCTGTATACACACTTACACAGAAAATACTATCAATCACTGATAACACCTCCCAGTGTACAGATATCAGTGACTGACAGCTATCTCTGTATACACACTAGGGCTGCACGATATGGGAATTTTATGCGATTGCGATTAGGGCCCTAAAAATTGCGATAACGATATGCGATGTGATATTTTAAGGGAATTGTGCTAGAGGTCTATTTGCTTGGATTTTCCCATATGAGCCGCTGACACGGCTGGGTATGACATAGTTATGGGGGATCTGTGGATGGCACTGTTATGGGGGATCTGTGGATGATGCACTGTTATGGGGGATCTGTGGATGATGCACTGTTATGGGGGATCTGTGGATGATGCACTGTTATGGGGGATCTGTGGATGGCGCTGTTATGTGGGGGATCTGTGGAGGACGCTGTTATGTGGGGGATCTGTGGAGGACGCTGTTATGTGGGGGATCTGTGGATGACGCTGTTATGTGGGGGATCTGTGGATGACGCTGTTATGGGGGATCTGTAGAGGACACTGTTATGGGGGATCTGTGGAGGACACTGTTATGGGGGATCTGTAGAGGACACTGTTATGGGTGATCTGTGGAGGACACTGTTATGGGGGATCTGTGGAGGACACTGTTATGGGGGATCTGTGGAGGACACTGTTATGGGGATCTGTGGAGGACACTGTTATGGGGGATCTGTGGAGGACAGTGTTATGGGGGATCTGTGGAGGACAGTGTTATGGGGGATCTGTGGAGGACAGTGTTATGGGGGATCTGTGGAGGACACTTATGGGGGACCTGTGGATGACGCTGTTATGGGGTGGATCTGTGGATGGCACTGTTATAGGGGATGTGTGCTATGACACATAGGGCCATGAGGGGGGCCAGCATAAGACACACATATAGCATCTTATGCTGGTCCCCCTCATGGCCCTATGTGTCCCCTCATGTGTCCTAAACTGCGCACATAACTGGCTTTGTGTGTAAAGTATTTTACTACTGTCTGAAACAAGCT
Organism: Bufo bufo; assembly: GCF_905171765.1. Classification (NCBI taxonomy): domain Eukaryota; kingdom Metazoa; phylum Chordata; class Amphibia; order Anura; family Bufonidae; genus Bufo; species Bufo bufo. The sequence continues at coordinate 5,732 of NW_024400255.1, forward strand.
CTCTCCTATTGATAAAATGGCCAGCCTCTGTACTCACTTTCACTATGAATGCACTGCAGCGAGCGGGCCGGCCGGCGCGTGACTGACGTCACTTACTCACGCTCCTCCCACTTAATTCAGGAAGCAGGAGTGTGACTAAGTGACGTCATTCACGCGCCGGCGGGCCCGCTCGCTGCCGCTCGCTGCAGTGCATTCATAGTGAAAGCGAGTACAGAGGCTGGCCATTTTATCTATAGGAGAGAGCTTGTTTCAGACAGTAGTAAAATACTTTACGCACAAAGCCAGTTATGTGCGCGGGGCCCCTTCATATATAATCGCAGCATTTTCGGGTCGGCCAAATCGCCATATCGCATTTGGCGATTATTGCAATTCGATAATTTTTTCGATATATCGTGCAGCCCTAATACACACTTACACAGAGAATACTATCAATCACTGATAACACCTCCCCATGTACAACTTTCAGTGACTGACAGCTATCTCTGTATACACACTTACATAGAAAATACTATCAATCACTGATAACACCTCCCTGTGTACAGATATCAGTGACTGACAGCTATCTCTGTATACACACTTACACAGAGAATACTATCAATCACTGATAACACCTCCCTGTGTACAGATATCAGTGACTGACAACTATCTCTGTATACACACTTACACAGAGAATACTATCAATCACTGATAACACCTCCCTGTGTACAGATATCAGTGACTGACAGCTATCTCTGTATACACACTTACACAGAGAATACTATCAATCACTGATAACACCTCCCTGTGTACAGATATCAGTGACTGACAGCTATCTCTGTATACACATTTACACAGAGAATACTATCAATCACTGATAACACCTCCCCATGTACAACTTTCAGTGACTGACAGCTATCTCTGTATACACACTTACACAGAGAATACTATCAATCACTGATAACACCTCCCTGTGTACAGATATCAGTGACTGACAGCTATCTCTGTATACACACTTACACAGAGAATACTATCAATCACTGATAACACCTCCCTGTGTACAGATATCAGTGACTGACAGCTATCTCTGTATACACACTTACACAGAGAATACTATCAATCACTGATAACACCTCCCTGTGTACAGATATCAGTGACTGACAGCTATCTCTGTATACACATTTACACAGAGAATACTATCAATCACTGATAACACCTCCCCATGTACAACTTTCAGTGACTGACAGCTATCTCTGTATACACATTTACACAGAGAATACTATCAATCACTGATAACACCTCCCCATGTACAACTTTCAGTGACTGACAGCTATCTCTGTATACACACTTACATAGAAAATACTATCAATCACTGATAACACCTCCCTGTGTACAGATATCAGTGACTGACAGCTATCTCTGTATACACACTTACACAGAGAATACTATCAATCACTGATAACACCTCCCTGTGTACAGATATCAGTGACTGACAACTATCTCTGTATACACACTTACACAGAGAATACTATCAATCACTGATAACACCTCCCTGTGTACAGATATCAGTGACTGACAGCTATCTCTGTATACACACTTACACAGAGAATACTATCAATCACTGATAACACCTCCCTGTGTACAGATATCAGTGACTGACAGCTATCTCTGTATACACATTTACACAGAGAATACTATCAATCACTGATAACACCTCCCCATGTACAACTTTCAGTGACTGACAGCTATCTCTGTATACACACTTACACAGAGAATACTATCAATCACTGATAACACCTCCCTGTGTACAGATATCAGTGACTGACAGCTATCTCTGTATACACACTTACACAGAGAATACTATCAATCACTGATAACACCTCCCTGTGTACAGATATCAGTGACTGACAGCTATCTCTGTATACACACTTACACAGAGAATACTATCAATCACTGATAACACCTCCCTGTGTACAGATATCAGTGACTGACAGCTATCTCTGTATACACATTTACACAGAGAATACTATCAATCACTGATAACACCTCCCCATGTACAACTTTCAGTGACTGACAGCTATCTCTGTATACACACTTACATAGAAAATACTATCAATCACTGATAACACCTCCCTGTGTACAGATATCAGTGACTGACAGCTATCTCTGTATACACACTTACACAGAGAATACTATCAATCACTGATAACACCTCCCTGTGTACAGATATCAGTGACTGACAGCTATCTCTGTATACACACTTACACAGAGAATACTATCAATCACTGATAACACCTCCTTGTGTACAGATATCAGTGACTTGTATACACACTTACATAGAAAATACCATCAACCACTGATAACACCTCCCAGTGTACAGCTTTAACCCTTTTCCGACATATGACATAATAGTACGTCATGGCGGCAAGTGACTGGCCGCATTTTGATGTACTATTACTTCATGGTGATTGGGTGGGCAGTGGGCACCGGAGCGGTGTGCACCCGATCACTGCAGGGACCCAGCAGTCCCTGATAGCCTGGCCCCTGCTGTATCCGCCGGCATTTCTGTAAAAGCCGATGCCGGCGGATTAACACCTTCTATGCCGGCGAGTAAGGGAGCCCATCGGGTCCTCGCACTGCTGTGGCGGGGACACAATGGGTGACTGGGCAGCCCGATGCCATGCACAGGCTGCCCAATGCCTTGCACGGCATCGGGACCTGCCTTCTACGGGGCCGAGCAGATCCAGACCTAGGCCCAGTCTCCTAGGCAAAATTCACTCGTTCTGTGGCCACGCAAAATTTTGAATCCTGCCCTATTCTTGTCCGTTTTGCGGACAAGAATAGGCATTTCTATAATAGGCCTCCTGTTCCATTCCGCAAATTGCAGAAGACACACGGGCGCCGTCCGTGATTTGCAGATCCGCAATTTGCGGACCGCAAAAAACATCACGGTCGTGTGAACGAGCCCTTACTCTGTGTAATATGCTAACAGGCAATGCATTAAAATACAGATGTATTGTAAATAGTGTTGAGCGAGCATGCTCGGCCGAACTGCTTTGCGGCTCAAGCATCGCTATGCTCTGCACATGACGGTACTCGGCCGAGTATCGCATGTGCTCGAGCGCCATGCTCGAGTCTCCTCCCCGCACGTTTTGCGGCTGCTATGCAGCCAATAAACGTGCAGGTAAGTGCTGCCATCACTGTAATGCCAGTAGCCATGTTGGTTACTGGCATTACAGTGATTGGCTGGCCGGAACACGTGATCGGGTGCTATATAGAACACGATGACGCATGTACGGCTCATTATTAATCAGGGAGAGCTGCGCTTAGGAAGGGACAGATAGTGTAGGGTGTGTGATTGCAATCTATTTAGTTGAAAACGTTTTAAAGAACCAAAAGTCCTTTTAAGGACTATTGTGTGTGTGATGGCAGCAATATAATATAGCCATCAATTTTTTCCCCCATACTTTTCAATACTTTTTCTATTAAGGGTGTCTGCAGTGACTTGTGACATCTGTGCAATATCTTCTGTGTGTCAGGGACAGAGATAGGAAAAATATAAGTGAAAACTAGTATATTTTTTCCATACTTTTTCTATAGAGGGTGTCTGCAATGACTTCTGACATCTGTGCAATAGCCAGGGCCAGAGATAGGAAAAATATACCATATTTTTCACCTTATAAGACTCACTCCCCCCCCCCCCCCCCCAAAAGTGGGGGGGGGAATAGCAGTGCGTCTTATGGGGCGAATGTTGCGACCGTCCGGGGGAATATGCTGAGAGGGAGGAGGGGCTGGGGGCCGGCATCTGTTTCTGTAATGGCAGCGGGGCCCGGTGCAGTCACTGTATTCTACTACACCGGGCCCCGCTCTATGTAGTATACGGTAATCATATCTAACTTGGGGCCATTGTTTAAAATATTCCAATCATCTTAAATCTAGCGCTGTACTACTTACAACTAACTTCGTGGCAGTCAGGAGGCCGGGCGCTCGTAGCGTAGCTTACTATGCTCACTGTGCCTGCGCCGCCTGCTTTATTCATAAAGTGGGTGGCGCAGGAGCAGTGACGTAGTGAGCTACGCTACGAGCGCCCGTCCGCCCGGCCTCCTGACTGCCAATAAGTTAGTTGTAAGTAGTACAGCGCTAGATTTAAGATGATTGGAATACTTTAAACAATAGCCACAAGTTAGATATGATTACCGTATACTACATAGAGCGGGGCCCGGTGTAGTAGAATACAGTGACTGCACCGGGCCCCGCTGCCATTACAGAAACAGATGCCGGCCCCCATTCACTACACAGGGACACTGTTATGGGGGATCTGTGGATGACACATAAGATGCTATATATGTGTCATCCAAAGATGCCCCCATAACAGTGCCATCCACAGATGCCCTCACAATGATCCCCCATAACAGTGTCATCCACATATGCCCCCATAACAGTGCCATCCACAGATGCCCCCATAACAGTGCCATCCACAAATCCCCCATAATAGTGTCATCCACAGACCACCATTACGGGTAGTTCAAAACCCACCAAAAGCACACCTTTTGGTTCAAAATATTTTTTTTCTTATTTTCCTCCTCAAAAACCCAGGTGCGTCTGTCAGGTATTTATTTCATATAAGATATGAAATCATAAAAATTATGATTTCATATTTTTATGAAATATGAAAAATTAAAAATTAAAATTTTTATTGGCGGACATATAAACGCCAGTTCTTTTATTGATGAGATCTAAAGTTAATTTGTGCAGATAATGAAACAGGGTGCAATTAATTATATAAAATATAATTTATTACAAATAAATACATGCAGTAAAAATGGCATACAAATGAATACAAGGATAATATCAAAATTGACCACAAAATGATGCTCCGCCGTTTACGCCGGGCTTACTTAATTTAGTACACCAAGTACAATACAATGTTATTCAAATTATTATCAAATTATTACCGATTATTAAAATATTATAATGTAACAATAACAACAAAACAATAGAAATGAATCTGTGGAAAATTCCTTATGCTCAATCAAAGAATATGGCAGTAAGAGACACCTTATAAATACGCCCGTTGGCCTAACTACGGATAATAATATCCGATCAGAGATTCCACTCTGATATCAATATTACAGGAATTATAATGATGTGCACGTTCATTAAAATTTCCCATAAAATAATTGTTTTAACAATATTGACCCACTAATAATGGGGTCTCAACTATATGCCAATTGGAGCGATTTATAATTACTGCAAAATGAAATAGATTATACATTACCCCTGGCTTTGGGATAAAGAGCTTTTAGAATGGACCCAGCTTTCCAAGATTTAGATATGTCCCGTCCTGTGTGAAGTGATGCTGATGAATGAATCTTTGTAAAGAGTTCCGTTGTGAAGTCCTTGTGAAGTTTTTCTTTTTGTCAGGTTTGTGAAGTGTTTGAAGAAGTTTTTTGCCTGCTCTCCCAAAACTGGATCAGATATCCCAATCCTTATCTATGCCCATCCCCTCTTGGATTAGGGATTACCAATTAGATAAGGTGGGTGTGACGTATGTTAAACATGGGGATGATGTCACTAATTGACATTCCTAGGAAACTTCTGCCCATCTACCACTTGATGGCACTGTTGTATCATATAACAATTTTGAATATTTTAAGAATTAACATATATACAGATTGTTTTATTACTACTTAAACTTTGCCCTTTCACACCTTAAATCAATTAGGAGGGGCTCTTTCTGACACTTTGCTCAGACTGTCTGGCGGTATCAGAAGTTTCCTAATCCCTGAATTTATGGGGCAGATAGGAGTAATGATGGTTTTTCTGGTTTGTGTACCTTAACTGTCTTCAGCTATTGAGTAATGATGTTTTAAATAACATCAGCTCCTCTAAAATAAACCCTATTTAAGAAATTTCCACTTAAACACATTTTCTATATCCCCTAGAATATATCCTCTCAATGAGATACAGACACATAAAGATACATTAATAATATTTGGTTATAATACATCAATATTGCATGCGAATATATGAATAGATATCTGTTCCACACCAGATGTGTTTTATGGACGTCTCTTATCAGATCATGGTTTAGCCATGAAACACCCATTGTTCCTCAGACAGACAAGTTTAGAGAAACCTGTGTAGATAAATCCATGTCTCTAAACAATAATAAAAGTATAGTCTTCTCTATATATTCACTTTTAACACATTGAACTTGCTATGAACCCATCTTGGTTTTTTCAGGTTCATGCTGATCACATGTTGTTAAAGGCAATGATCATCCATATTGAATATGGTATCATCAGATACATTGTACACTTATGAAAATGCACAACACGTCTTATGGGCAGGTGCGTCTTATAGGGCAAAAAATACGGGTAATGAAAACTGGTATATTGTTTCCATACTTTTCCATACTTTTTCTATAGAGGGTGTCTGCAGTGACTTGTGACATCTGTGCAATATCTTCTGTGTGCCAAGGCCAGAGATAGGAAAAATATAAGTGAAAATTAGTATATTTTTTCCATACTTTTCAATACCCTTTCTATAGAGGGTGTCTGCAGTGACTTGTGACATCTGTGCAATATCTTCTGTGTCAGCGCCAGAGATAGGAAAAATATAAGTGAAAACTAGTATATTTTTTCCATACTTTTCAATACTTTTCAGTGACTTGTGACATCTGTGCAATATCTTCTGTGTGTCAGGGCCAGAGATAGGAAATATCTAAGTGAAAACTAGTATATTTTTTCCATACTTTTCAATACTTTTTCTATAGAGGGTGTCTGCAGTGACTTGTGACATCTGTGCAATATCTACTGTGTGCCAAGGCCAGAGATAGGAAAAATATAAGTGAAAACTAGTATATTTTTTCCATACTTTTCAATACCCTTTCTATAGAGGGTGTCTGCAGTGACTTGTGACATCTGTGCAATACCTTCTGTTTGTCAGGGCCAGAGATAGGAAAAATATAAGCGAAATCTATTTTCTTTTTTCCATACTTTTACGTACTTTTTCCATATACTGTGCTTGCTGTGAACTGTGACATCTGTGCCACATCTTGTGTGTCAAGCGTGCATATAACATTTAATATGAAGAAGGCGAGCATTAAGGGATGGGGAAGTGGCCGTGATGCTGATGGTTCACGCAGAGGCCGTGGCCCTGGGCGCGTTGAAACATCCACGATACCTAGCTTCATGTCCCAGTTTGCAGGGCGTCGCAGGACAAAACTCTTGAAGTCAGACCAGTGCGACCAGGTGGTCGGTTGGATTGAAGCAGATAATGCTTCCAGTCGGTTAAGCACCACCCTGTCTTCAACCAAGTCCAGTCTCAGTAGCCAAGAGTCTGGTCAACAGAATCCTCACTCTGATCCTCCTTCCTCCCACCATGGAGAGTCTGGCCAAACAAGTGATCCCACACTTGGAAATTCCGAGGAGCTCTTTTCATCGCCATTACTTGATTTGGCCCTCTCGCCAAGCACGCTTGAACAGGTACATGAGATCTTGTGCCCTGATTGCCAACCTCTTGAGCATCCACAGTCATAAGAACATGAGAGTGGGGAACGGCAATTAGTGTTTAATGAGGTGGATGATGATGAGACACAGTTGTCAATGAGTTAACCGCAATTACTGTCTCAAAAGGTTGATGAAGAGGATGAGACAGTTGTCAATCACTGAGGTTGTGGTTAGGTCAACAAATCAAGAGGATGATCAGAGTGAGGAAGTGGAAGAAGAGGTGGTGGACAATGAGGTCACTGACCCAACCTGGGTAGGTAGAAATCCGAGCCAGGACGACCGCAGTACAGAGGGGAAGGGATCTGCGGCACCCCAACAGGCTGGAAGAGGCAGTGGGGTGGCAAAAGAGAGAAGGCGGGCCACACCACACAGGCCCGCAACTGTTCCACGGAGCACCCCCTTGCGGAAATCTCCCTTGGCGCTTTTTTGAGGAAAGTGCAGACGACAAAAGAATAGTTGTTTGCAACCTGTGCCACACCAAAATAAGCCGTGGCGTGAACACTAGCAACCTCACCACCACCAGCATGATCTGCCACATGACATCCAAGCACCGTAATAAGTGGGACAAACGCCTGGGTCCACAATCTGTGTCTACGGGTCCCACCACTGCCTCCGTCACGGGGACGTGCGATTGCCTAGAAGTTATCTAGAGTCAACAAAGCGGCAGCAGGCCCTCACCTACAAGTCCAGTCTCAGTAGCCAAGAGTTTGGTCAACACAATCCTCACCATGACAGCACACTGGGTGAATGTTGTGGAGGCCGGGAGCAAGTCGGCTGCTGGCACCAGACTTGTGTACTCATTCCAATAACAGGGCCTCTTAAGAGTGCTGTATTGTTATTTATCTTCACTACCTCCCCGAGTCGGGAGTGGGTAATTGCCGCACGCCTGCTGCCTTCCTTTGACACTTGTGCTTTAATAACTTGTCCCACCCTCTCTGGGTGGTTCACAATTAGGAAAAGAAAGGGGCAAGGCAACAACAGCCAATTGACCTCCCTTGGATGTGGTAGCTCTTTCTCAGGCTCCCTCTCCGGCATCAAACCCTGATTCCCTGTTACCCATGATCCTCATGGTAGGCGCAGAAAAGAACATCGAAAGTTAAAAGGGCAGACATCCAAATGGATCGTTGCCAACACGGGGACGTGCAGTCGCCCAGAGGTAATCTAAAGTGACCAATGCGGCAGCAGGCCCTCGCACCTAATGTTTTAGATGGTCAGATCAGCAGGCCCTTGCTCCAAATGTTTTTGAGGGTCACCAGCAGGCCATCAATCTAATAATTTTTCAAGGGTGTGTATGATGCCTTCCTTTATGTGTAACAAAGGGTGTTTTGGAGTGGCGGTTCCTTGTAATTTTTGGCAGCCCTTTCACTTAGTGCATAGGCTTTATGAGTGTTGGAGTCCCGCTACCTGAACTATTGTACCACAATGTAAATGAGGCCCTCCATTATGTGATATACAGGTTGAATCGGAGTACCTCTTCCTTGTAATTTTTGACAGCACTTGCACTTTATATAAAAGTAAATATATAGGAAAGAATGTTTATTAACAATTTTTCTTTCTAAAAAGTTTTGTGCGTATTATTGTCAGTCTATAAAAGTGGCGTACTACTCGGACAACATGATTCCCAGCAGCGAGCTGGGAGTCGAAGATGCATCGAGAAATCCTCCCCATGCTGTTCCCAAACCATTTCGATGGTGTTTCCATCAATGTCTGACCTTTTCCTATGAACCAGGCACCCTCCCCTCTTTCGAGCAGGGGGTGCCTGGTTTAATGCTCGGATTCTCCCATTGATTTCCATTATAATCGGTTGCTCGGTAGAGCACCCAAACTTACCGATGTGTTCGGCCAGAGCACGCGAGCACTCGAGCACTTTGGTGCTCGATCAACACTAGATTTTGTGCAAAAGTAGGGAATTAAATACTATAAGCTGACAGAAATTTGAGCTGCAATGGGAGACATCAACGTGTATGCCTTAACTCTGCATCCATTCGATGTCGGTGCAAATTAAAAAACCAAGCATTCCCATAGAGTGAGTCAAACCCAGGCCGCCTGGGTGAAAACCAGGAATCCTAATCGCTAGATTATATGGGAAACATAGGGCAAAACATTTTATTGCAAAAAGAAAAAAAATATATATTTTTTTAAATCGTTCTTACAAAACAGGGTGTGCAGCATTTGCCTCTTTAGCGCAGCAGTTAGCGTATCAGTCTCATAATCTGAAGGTCGTGAGTTTGATCCTTACATGGGGCATCATATTTGAAACAGCGCAAAACATTCTGTTGCTACAAGAAAAAAAAAAATTTTGAAAAATCGTTCTTGCACATACAAAAAAGGGCATGCAGCATTTGCCTCGTTAGCGCATAAGCTTGTGAGTTCGATCCTCACACGGGGCATTTTTCTAGCCAGGTTTATGTTCCTCTCTTGACCTAAAAGCCATGATACTTTCTCTTTCGCTACTGACATGTTCTGCTTTAAAAAATAAAGAGATCCAAAAGCATTGACAGGACGAAGGCTGCTTGACTATTTAAACTTTTGGAGTTAATAGGGAGAGTTGGGAATGATTTGAGGTATGGATTGAAAATGGGATCTTCTACAAAAGGGAGGAAAATATTGCTAAAAGTCGAGTTCAGCATTTTTGGCCGCAATGTGCAACTTCAATCTATACCGCTTAACTCTGCGCCGTGGTGTCGGCCTTTCCGTGTAGGTGCAAGTGTTAAAAAGGCTTATTCCCCTACCAGAAGTCAAATCTGGACTGTATAGGAAACAGAGGACTCATGAGCACTAGACTACATGTTAATTGCTCTAGTGCTTCAGTTGCAACACAAAAAAAAAGTTTTCTGCGTTAGGCAATCATTATTACATTCAGAGGAAACCGCTTCCAAGTTTCTTCATTATTGCTTTTTTTTTTTTGTATAATTGTCTTTTTATTCGAATAAGTACAATAATAAAAGTATACATATACAGTATCTCGTGTGATCAATAAACTTTCAGATAATCCAAATGAGAGAAACAACAGAATTGACATCACAATTACAGCACCAATGTGCAGCACTAGTCATTCTCAGTCAAATAACAGCTTATCTTGAGAAATCCCGAAAACCGGGATAATGGATCACTTACTCCATTATAAAAATTTGAATAGTTTGAGAAAACAAATGAGAGACAAAACAAGACACAGGAGGGGAGACAAAAGAAAAATGGGGAAAAGGCTTTTAGTTATTCATATCAAAGAAAGAATCCCAGGGTTGCCAAATCTTATTAAATTTGTCTACTGTATTATTAATGCATGCCGTCAAATATTCCATTCTTCTGACCTCCATTATACTATTGAACAGCTCCAATTTAGTAGGTATATCTCGTCTCTTCCAGAACTTAGCAATAAGGCGCCTCGCAGCCGACAAAATATAAAGAACCATGTAGAGCACTGGCTTCTTTAGAATCATTGGAGGCATGTTCAATAAAAACATATATGGATCCAATGGGAAGGTAATGTTAAAAATCTGTAATAAAAGGCGTTGGACCACCTTCCACAGTGGAAAAATAACTGGGCAGTCCCAAAAGATATGGAACAACGACCCTTGGCTAGAATCACACCTCCAACAATTACCAGAAACAGTGGGGTTCAAATGTCTGAGCATCTGAGGTGTATGGTACCAAAACATTAATATCTTATATGAATTTTCCCTAAAGGTCACACAAGTAGATGACAATGCTGCTCTACGCAAAATAAGTTGCTATTCACTTGGCGAGATATCTTTTTCAAGGTATCTCTCCCATTTAGACATATATGTATGTCTTAAGACCTGCAGTGGCTCAGGAATTGATAAAAGGACATAAATATCCGATATAAGACCCTTAGTAGAAGTCGAAAGCTTACATAGTCTTTCAAATTGTGTTGGGGTAGATACCTTTGTGTCTCGAAACATAGAACTAAGCAGATGTTTTATTTGCAAGTGCTGCCATCTGGATGACTCAGGTAGATCATATCTATCCCTAAGCAAGTCAAAAGACATGATCTCCAGAGTCCTGTATTCCACAATATCAGCAAATCTAAAGAGCTTGTTAGAGAACCATGGTTTAAAGGACAGACCCTGCAGTCCCACTGGAAACACAGGATTAAACAAGAATGAGGTCAAAGAGAGCCTATCAGAGGCTAACGGAAATTTCCGCTTACAACATTTCCAGATGTTGAATGTGTGTAGCATAGGGCCCAACAGTTGAGCCGAGTAATCACCTGGTAAGGACGACCACAAGAGGGCATTGGGATGAATAGGGGCTAGCCATAGCTTCTCAATCTCCATCCATCTAGAGAATGCTGGAAGTGAGGACCATGCTGGAATACGACGCAAGTGTGTCGCCCAGTAATATTTCATAATGTCAGGAAGCCCCAGACCACCCTGTGTTTTAAGGGCAGTGAGAGTACTACAAGCAATCCTATGTCTCTTCCCATTCCAGACAAACCTAAGGATGGAAGACTGTAGCGCTCTCAGCTCTTTTTTAGGTATCGGGACGGGAATAGTCTCCATCACATATAATAACTTGGGTAGTATGGTCATTTTGACCGCTGCAATACGCCCTAACAAGGAGATAGGCAAAGGCATCCACTTAGCCATAAGTGCATTAAGTTCTTGAAATAAAGGGACAAAATTATGAGTATATAAAGTACCATACGTTTTCGTTAAATTTACTCCTAGATACTTAAGGGTGGTATCATTCCATCTAAAATGATAATTGCTTTTTAAATTATTTAATATTTCCAGAGGGAGATTAATAGGCAATGCCTCCGTCTTGGACTTATTGATCTTGTACCCAGACAGCCTACCATATTCCTCCATGACCTGGAATAAATTTGGTAATGAGATATGTAAATTTGTAAGTGTCATAAGAATGTCATCAGCAAAGAGTGACACTTTAAAAGCCACTCTGTTTACTTCTACCCCTTGAATGTCCGGATGAGCCCGAATTAGCGCTGCCAGCGGCTCAATGCACAGTACAAATAACAACGGAGACAACGGGCAGCCTTGCCGTGTACCATTGCGGATGGGTATCAGTTTTGATTGGGCATGCGTCATTTTCACAAAAGCCGAGGGGCAAGTGTAAAGGGCTCGTATAGCGTTCAGAAAGGGCCCCCCGATACCAAAACATCTCAGCGCAGAGAACATAAAAGGCCAACTCAGGGGGTCAAAGGCCTTTTCAGCATCAAGGCCCAACACCAATGCTTGTTGTTTCCTCCTATTAAGAACATCTATCAGATCTATAGTTCTCCTTGTATTATCTCCCCCTTGGCGATGTAACACAAAACCAACCTGGTCCTTGTGGATCAGACTCGGAAGCAAGCTAACAAGTCTGTTCGCCAAGGTCTTTGTAAATATCTTCAAATCTGAATTAAGGAGGGCTATAGGACGATAATTTGCACAGTCCATAGGATCTTTGCCTGGTTTGGGTATAAGGGTAATAAAAGACTGCAGCATCATGTCAGTTACAGGGGAGCCCCCCATGAAGGAGTTAAAAACCCTAACCAAGTGTGGAAGCAGAGTGTCTATATATGTCTTGTAATATAGATACGGCAAACCGTCCGGACCTGGTGACTTACGATTCGGTAGACTATTAATTACTTCAGCTATCTCCTCTGTAGTAATTTGGATGTTAAGTGTAGCTGCTAAGTCGTTGGACAATTTAGGTAACCCACATTTTTTAAGGAACACAGAGAGCTGTTCATGTTGTTGTATAGGATCCCTCGCTATCTGTAGAGGAAGGGAATATAAATTCTCATAATATTTCTGAAAGATGGACATGATTTTATTCGGATCATAGGTGATGGTGCCATCTGCCTGTCTCAAGGCCGTTGGTGTATTTACTAAAGTGGAATCCCTTAATTGTTTTGCCAAAAGTGTATGTGACTTATTCCCCCAGGCATAATAACGCTGTCTGGAATACAAGAGTAGTCTATCTGTCTTTACCAATGCCAAGTCCCTCAGCTTAGCTCTCAGCAAAACTATACGCCTCAAAAGGTGGCGAGAGCTACGGGAACCCAATTGACTCTCCAGGTTATCTAAATCCTTCTTAATAGAGCAATATTGCCTATTCCTGGCCTTTTTTAATTTGGAGCCTATAGCTATGCAGTTGCCCCTAAAAACAGCTTTATGCGCCTCCCATAGAGTGGTAACCGAGGAAACTGACTGCTGGTTTATGCTAAAATACTCTGATAAACTCTCCTGCAATTTCTGCCTAGATACTGGGTTTGATATCAGGTTTTCATTCAACCGCCAGTGACAAATATTAGTCACCGGGTGACCAGTACTTAGTTTTAAAAAAATTGGCGCATGGTCTGACCATGAGATAGTTCCTATATCTGCATCTACCATTAAACGCATAATAGGGACATTACCTAAGAAATAATCAATTCTAGAGTGCGTACTATGCGGGTGGGAATAGAACGTATATGTTTTGGACGTGGGGTAGTTTACCCGCCATAGGTCAAATAACCCAAATCGCCTCACTAGGCGTCTGAAAAGACGCGAAAGCTTAACCTGTACTCTGGGAGGGGGCTTCCCTGTCAGTGTCTGCCTGTCACACGTTTCAGAAAAAGAGACATTAAAGTCACCCCCCACAATGAGTGCTGCTGGTAACATATAGAAACATAGAAACATAGAATGTGTCGGCAGATAAGAACCATTTGGCCCATCCAGTCTGCCCAATATACTAAATACTATGGATAGCCCCTGGCCCTATCTTATATGAAGGATGGCCTTATGCCTATCCCATGCATGCTTAAACTCCTCCACTGTATTTGCAGCTACCACTTCTGCAGGAAGGCTATTCCATGCATCCACTACTCTCTCAGTAAAGTAATACTTCCTGATATTACTTTTAAACCTTTGCCCCTCTAATTTAAAACTATGTCCTCTTGTAGCAGTTTTTCTTCTTTTAAATATTCTCTCCTCTTTTACCTTGTTGATTCCCTTTATGTATTTAAAAGTTTCTATCATATCCCCTCTGTCTCGTCTTTCTTCCAAGCTATACATGTTAAGGTCCTTTAATCTTTCCTGGTAAGTTTTATCCTGCAATCCATGTACCAGTTTAGTAGCTCTTCTCTGAACTCTCTCCAAAGTATCAATATCCTTCTGGAGATATGGTCTCCAGTACTGAGCACAATACTCCAAATGAGGTCTCACTAGTGCTCTGTAGAGCGGCATGAGCACCTCCCTCTTTCTACTGGTAATTCCGAGATACTCTAGAGAGCACCTTGGTAATAAAAGGGATCTGCTTAACGTTCGGAGCATAAAGATTACATAAAACAAAAGGAGAGCCATGTAGAGTGGCTTGTATAACTATATAGCGCCCGTGAGGGTCAGAAATCTGGTTAGTCACCTGAAGTGGACAATTAGCAGATAGAAGGATCGCCACTCCTGCTGTTTTCTGCCCGCTAGAAGCTGAATAAGCCCTTGGAAATAGACCTCCAGCAAACTTGAACGACCCTGTGTTATCGAAGTGCGTCTCCTGGAGGAAGACTACATCCGCCCCCTGGGTACGACATTCCGTCAAGGCCAGTCTCCTTTTAACATTGGAGTTCAGGCCTTTGACGTTTAAGGACATATACTTGACCATGGCATAAAAAATAACTGCGCCATATACTTGCTATTTTGGCAATAGGCATCATTCCTCCAGGAGATCTCCTCCCAATTTTCCCATGAGGGCATCTGAAAAAAATCACCATCAGTATCATCAAATACAATAGACAGATAACAGGATACGCGACACAAAAGGGTGCAAGGGAACACAAAGGACGAATACATAAAAAGAAAAAGAACAGGAAATATCCAAACATTGGACTGTGACATCCAGATGGGGGCATTCAGAAAAGGCAAAAGATACATCAAATAGCCCAATCTCTTCTCCTCATTACCATATAGAATTGAGGAAAGGAAGAGGGCAACTAGGATCAATCCCCCCTGTGGTGACATGGTAGAACACACCCGACATAGATAACCAAACATTGTGTGAACAATATGCATAATAGCTGAGCCCTTTAAAACGCCTTATAATACGTTTCTTCTAAAACAATTAGGAACTAAAAACATATGAGGAACATCTGCCACCCATCATAATGACATAAACTGCAAGAAATGAGCCTCAATAAACGGCTCGAGTCCCAATAGTTCAGGACGTATCATCTCTCGTACTTATTCTCCTGGAATCTTCTCACGTTTGGGACCTACGGTTCTTGCTTTTCACCTGGCTCCAGATTGGGGAAGGTGCCGGCATCGGGTCGAGGACCTCCCAATCATCAATGGGAGGCTCCGAGACCCCCAAGGTTGCACAAAAAGAGGATAAGTCCGCATGAGCACGCATGGATACGGCCCTTCCATTTTTATTAGCTATAAGTGCAAATGGGTATCCCCAGCGGTAAGGAATTTTCTTCGGCCTCATTGATAGCAATAGTGGTTGGAGATGGCGCCTCTTTTGCAGGGTGAGCCACGAAAAGGTCCTGATATAGTTGCACTTGCGCCCCCTTAAAGCCAATAGCCCGCAATACCCGGGCCTTGGCCATTATGTTCTCTTTCACCTGGTAATCTGTGATCCGGCAGATGACATCCCGAGGCTGCGCTGTCACGTTTTTGGGTCGCAGGGCCCTATGAGCACGGTCCATTTTGATGACATGGGTGGATGGAGCCTCTAAAATAGAATTAAATAGGTCATTCAAAACCTCATGTAAGTTTTCCTCAGATTCTGGTTCAGGCAGACCCCGCACCCTGATATTATGTCTGCGGCCTCTATTATCCAGGACTTCCAAGTGTCTGGTGTTGTCTCGGACCACTTGGGTGCACTGTACAACAGTACATTGGAGAAGGGCAATGTATTTGCGTGTAGTATCATGCTCAATTTCCAAAGAATCCACCCTAGTTGTAACTTGTTGAAAATCCTGGTGTAGGGACGATATTTCAGCTTTGAACGTGTCCCTAACTTCTGCTATTAAATTTTTAAAGTCCTCCTTAGTAGGGAGATGTTGCAACGATTGCCTTAAGTAGGCTGAGGCCTGTGACAATTGCAGAGCGCCATCTTCCACCTCATCGTTGATGTCGGACTGCGAATCCCAGGGCATATCATCCCCCCCACTTTTCTCCTTACCCTGGCTGTGATCAGGGTCTTCAAAGCTGTCCACCCAATCTTTCCTGCGCTATGTTGGAGTGGCTAAGGGGTTAATGCGCTTCGGCGCCATTTTAGGCGGCATGGCAGGACTGCAGGTCGTCTCCTTCAGCTGCTTCACCTCCTCCACTGACCCCCTTTGCTCCCTTGGCTTATAGGAGAACTCCTCTGCTAATGGGGACAGAGGAGAGCGGCTTACTGGTATGGAGGCGCTGTTAGAAGCGCGCTGCAGCAGGGGTGAGTCACTTCCCTCTTCTGCTGTGATGGCTCCCGGTTCGCGCCTCAGGCGTCCCAGCGTCGCGGGAACAGCAGCGCGGCGGTCCAGGTAGATCGCTATGTCCTGGGACTTCACGTGGGGTGCCGGGCTGCCTCTAGCTTTTCTGGAGTGCAGCGATTTCCCCATGAGAGCCGGGCACCGGGCTAATGTGGTTCGTTTACAGTGTCTGGGCAGCGGAGCTCCTCACTTACGCGTCCATCTTGCCGGACGGTCAAGCCACGCCCCCTGCTTCATTATTGCTTTAAGTGGCACATTGGTTTCGGAATCTAGTGAGACTGATCGTCATACGGGGTCCTTTTCTAGCAAGACATTAGTGCAGCAGGTAGAACATCAGTTATCGGATCTGAATTGAGTGAGAGTAATCCTCACGCTGGGTCCTTTTCTAGTCAAACGGGATGAGGGATTGTTGACTAGCTTAAATTTTGTAGTTAGAAGGCATAGTTGGGAATGATTTGAGGCATGATGTAAAAATGGGATCTTGCGCAAAAGGAAGGAATGAAAAGCTATAAGCGGACACAAATTTGAGCCGCAATGGGAGACCTCAATGTGTATGCCTTAACTCTGCATCCATTCGATGTCGGTGCAAATTTAACCACTAGACCATATGGGAAACATGGCACAAAACTTTCTATTGCAAAAATAAAAAAAACAAGAAAAAAAAATCCAATTTAGAAAAATCGTTCTTGCACATACAAAACAGGGTGTGCAGCATTTGCCTCGTTAGCGCAGCAGGTAGCGCGTCAGTCTTATAATCTGAATGTCTTAAGTTCAGTCCTCACACGGGGCATTTTTCTAGCCAGGTTTATGTTCCCCTCTTGACCTAAAAGCCATGATACTTTCTCTTTCGCTACTGACATGTTCTGCTTTAAAAAATAAAGAGATCCAAAAGCATTGACAGGTCGAAGGCTGTTTGACTATTTTAACTTTTGGAGTTAATTGGGAGAGTTGGGAATGATTTGAGGTATGGATTGAAAATGGGATCTTCTGCAAAAGGAAGGAAGAAATTGCTAAAAGTCGCCAAGTTCAGCATTTTTTCGCCGCAATGTGCAACTTCAATCTATACTGCTTAACTCTGCGACGGGGTGTCGGCCTTTCCGTGTAGGTGCAAGTGTTAAAAAGGCTTATTCCCATACCAGAAGTAGAGTTGAGCGAACACCTGGATGTTCGGGTTCGAGAAGTTCGGCCGAACTTCCCGGAAATGTTCGGGTTCGGGATCCGAACCCGATCCGAACTTCGTCCTGAACCCGAACCCCATTGAAGTCAATGGGGACCCGAACTTTTGGGCACTAAAAAGGCTGTAAAACAGCCCAGGAAAGAGCTAGAGGGCTGCAAAAGGCAGCAACATGTAGGTAAATCCCCTGCAAACAAATGTGGATAGGGAAATTAATAAAAAAAAAATAAAAAAAATAAACCAATATCAATTGGACAGAGGTCCCATAGCAGAGAATCTGGCTTCACGTCAGCAGAGAATCAGTCTTTTCATGCCATAGCAAAGAATCTGGCTTCATGTCAGCAGAGAATCAGTCTCTTCATGCCATAGCAGAGAATCTGGCTTCATGTCAGCGCAGAATCAGTCTTCATGTCATAGCAGAGAATCAGGCTTCACGTCACCCACCACTGGAACAGGCCACTGTCACACATTTAGGCCCAGGCAGAGGAGAGAGGTCCCGTAACAGAGAATCTGGCCTTATGTTAGCGCAGAATCTGTATTCATGTCATAGCAGAGAATCAGGCTTCACGTCACCCACCACTGGAACAGGCCACTGTCACACATTTAGGCCCCGGCACCCAGACAGAGGAGAGCGGTCCCATAACAGAGAATCTGGCCTTATGTCAGCGCAGAATCTGTCTTCATGTCATAGCAGAGAATCAGGCTTCACGTCACCCACCACTGGAACAGGCCACTGTCACACATTTAGGCCCAGGCACCCAGGCAGAGGAGAGAGGTCCCGTAACAGAGAATCTGGCCTTATGTCAGCGCAGAATCTGTCTTCATGTCATAGCAGAGAATCAGGCTTCACGTCACCCACCACTGGAACAGGCCACTGTCACACATTTAGGCCCCGGCACCCAGACAGAGGAGAGCGGTCCCGTAACAGAGAATCTGGCCTTATGTCAGCGCAGAATCTGTCTTCATGTCATAGCAGAGAATCAGGCTTCATGTCACCCACCACTGGAACAGGCCACTGTCACACATTTAGGCCCAGGCACCCAGGCAGAGGAGAGAGGTCCCGTAACAGAGAATCTGGCCTTATGTCAGCGCAGAATCTGTCTTCATGTCATAGCAGAGAATCAGGCTTCACGTCACCCACCACTGGAACAGGCCACTGTCACACATTTAGGCCCCGGCACCCAGACAGAGGAGAGCGGTCCCGTAACAGAGAATCTGGCCTTATGTCAGCGCAGAATCTGTATTCATGTCATAGCAGAGGATCAGGCTTCACGTCACCCACCACTGGAACAGGCCACTGTCACACATTTAGGCCCAGGCACCCAGGCAGAGGAGAGAGGTCCCGTAACAGAGAATCTGGCCTTATGTCAGCGCAGAATCTGTCTTCATGTCATAGCAGAGAATCAGGCTTCACGTCACCCACCACTGGAACAGGCCACTGTCACACATTTAGGCCCCGGCACCCAGACAGAGGAGAGCGGTCCCGTAACAGAGAATCTGGCCTTATGTCAGCGCAGAATCTGTCTTCATGTCATAGCAGAGAATCAGGCTTCACGTCACCCACCACTGGAACAGGCCACTGTCACACATTTAGGCCCAGGCACCCAGGCAGAGGAGAGAGGTCCCGTAACAGAGAATCTTGCCTTATGTCAGCGCAGAATCTGTCTTCATGTCATAGCAGAGAATCAGGCTTCACGTCACCCACCACTGGAACAGGCCACTGTCACACATTTAGGCCCCGGCACCCAGACAGAGGAGAGCGGTCCCGTAACAGAGAATCTGGCCTTATGTCAGCGCAGAATCTGTCTTCATGTTATAGCAGAGAATCAGGCTTCACGTCACCCACCACTGGAACAGGCCACTGTCACACATTTAGGCCCCGGCACCCAGACAGAGGAGAGCGGTCCCGTAACAGAGAATCTGGCCTTATGTCAGCGCAGAATCTGTCTTCATGTTATAGCAGAGAATCAGGCTTCACGTCACCCACCACTGGAACAGGCCACTGTCACACATTTAGGCCCAGGCACCCAGGCAGAGGAGAGAGGTCCCGTAACAGAGAATCTGGCCTTATGTCAGCGCAGAATCTGTATTCATGTCATAGCAGAGAATCAGGCTTCACGTCACCCACCACTGGAACAGGCCACTGTCACACATTTAGGCCCCGGCACCCAGACAGAGGAGAGGTTCATTCAACTTTGGGTTGCCCCGCAATATAATGGTAAAATGAAATTAAAAATAGTATTGAATGAGGAAGTGCCCTGGAGTAGAATAATATATTGTTATGGGGAGGTAGTTAATATCTAATCTGCACAAGGGATGGACAGGTCCTGTGGGATCCATGCCTGGTTCATTTTTATGAACGTCAGCTTGTCCACATTGGCTGTAGACAGGCGGCTGCGTTTGTCTGTAATGACGCCCCCTGCCGTGCTGAATACACGTTCAGACAAAACGCTGGCCGCCGGGCAGGCCAGCACCTCCAAGGCATAAAAGGCTAGCTCTGGCCACGTGGACAATTTGGAGACCCAGAAGTTGAAAGGGGCCGAACCATCAGTCAGTACGTGGAGGGGTGTGCACAGGTACTGTTCCACCATGTTAGTGAAATGTTGCCTCCTGCTAACACGTTCCGTATCAGGTGGTGGTGCACTTAGCTGTGGCGTGTTGACAAAACTTTTCCACATCTCTGCCATGCTAACCCTGCCCTCAGAGGAGCTGGGCGTGACACAGCTGCGTTGGCGACCTCTTGCTCCTCCTCTGCCTTCGCCTTGGGCTTCCACTGGTTCCCCTGTGACATTTGGGAATGCTCTCAGTAGCGCGTCTACCAACGTGCGCTTGTACTCGCGCATCTTCCTATCACGCTCCAGTGTAGGAAGTAAGATGGGCACATTGTCTTTGTACCGGGGATCCAGCAGGGTGGCAACCCAGTAGTCCGCACACGTTAAAATGTGGGCAACTCTGCTGTCGTTGCGCAGGCACTGCAGCATGTAGTCGCTCATGTGTGCCAGGCTGCCCAGTGGTAAGGACAAGCTGTCCTCTGTGGGAGGCGTATCGTCATCGTCCTGTGTTTCCCCCCAGCCACGCACCAGTGATGGGCCCGAGCTGCTTTGGGTGCCACCCCACTGTGAACATGCTTCATCCTCCTCCACCTCCTCCTCATCCTCGTCCTCCAGTAGTGGGCCCTGTCTGGCCACATTTGTACCTGGCCTCTGGTGTTGAAAAAAACCTCCCTCTGAGTCACTTCGAAGAGATTGGCCTGAAAGTGCTAAAAATGACCCCTCTTCCTCCTCTTCCTCCTGGGCCACCTCCTCTTCCATCAGCGCCCTAAGTGTTTTCTCAAGGAGACATAGAAGTGGTATTGTAACGCTGATAACGGCGTCATCGCCACTGGCCATGTTGGTGGAGTACTCGAAACAGCGCAACAGGGCACACAGGTCTCGCATGGAGGCCCAGTCATTGGTGGTGAAGTGTGCCTGATCCGCAGTGCGACTGACCCGTGCGTGCTGCAGCTGAAACTCCACTATGGCCTGCTGCTGCTCGCACAGTCTGTCCAGCATATGCAAGGTGGAGTTCCACCTGGTGGGTACGTCGCATATGAGGCGGTGAGCGGGAAGGCCGAAGTTACGCTGTAGCGCAGCAGGCGAGCAGCGGCAGGGTGTGAACGCCGGAAGCGCGAACAGACGGCCCGCACTTTATGCAGCAGCTCTGACATGTCGGGGTAGTTGCGAATGAACTTCTGCACCACCAAATTCAGCACATGCGCCAGGCAAGGGATGTGCGTCAAATCGGCTAGTCCCAGAGCTGCAACGAGATTTCGCCCATTATCGCACACCACCAGGCCGGGCTTGAGGCTCACCGGCAGCAACCACTCATCGGTCTGTTGTTCTATACCCCCCCACAACTCCTGTGCGGTGTGGGGCCTGTCCCCCAAATATATGAGTTTCAGAACGGCCTGCTGACGTTTACCCCGGGCTGTGCTGAAGTTGGTGGTGAAGGTGTGTGGCTGACTGGATGAGCAGGTGGAAGAAGAGGAGGAGGAAGCTGAGTAGGAGGAGGAGGAGACAGGAGGCAAAGAATGTTGCCCTGCGATCCTTGGCGGCGGAAGGACGTGCGCCAAACAGCTCTCCGCCTGGGGCCCAGCCGCCACTACATTTACCCAGTGTGCAGTTAGGGAGATATAGCGTCCCTGGCCGTGCTTACTGGTCCACGTATCTGTGGTTAGGTGGACCTTGCCACAGATGGCGTTGCGCAGTGCACACTTGATTTTATCGGACACTTGTTTGTGCAGGGAAGGCACGGCTCTCTTGGAGAAGTAGTGGCGGCTGGGAACAACATACTGTGGGACAGCAAGCGACATGAGCTGTTTGAAACTGTGTGTGTCCACCAGCCTAAATGACAGCATTTCATAGGCCAGTAGTTTAGAAATGCTGGCATTCAGGGCCAGGGATCGAGGGTGGCTAGGTGGGAATTTATGCTTTCTCTCAAATGTTTGTGAGATGGAGAGCTGAACGCTGCTGTGTGACATGGTTGAGATGCTTGGTGATGCAGGTGGTGGTGTTGGTGGTACATCCCATGTTTGCTGGGCGGCAGGTGCCAACGTTCCTCCAGAGGCAGAGGAAGAGGCCGAGGAGGCGGCGGCAGCAGCAGCAGAAGAGGCCGAGGCGGCGGCAGCAGCAGAAAAGGCCGAGGCGGCAGCAGGGGGAGCCTGAGTGACTTCCTTGTTCTTAAGGTGTTTACTCCACTGCAGTTCATGCTTTGCATGCAGGTGCCTGGTCATGCAGGTTGTGCTAAGGTTCAGAACGTTAATGCCTCGCTTCAGGCTCTGATGGCACAGCGTGCAAACCACTCGGGTCTTGTCGTCAGCACATTGTTTGAAGAAGTGCCATGCCAGGGAACTCCTTGAAGCTGCCTTTGGGGTGCTCGGTCCCAGATGGCGGCGGTCAGTAGCAGGCGGAGTCTCTTGGCGGCGGGTGTTCTGATTTTGCCCACTGCTCCCTCTTTTGCTACGCTGTTGGCTCGGTCTCACCACTGCCTCTTCCTCCGAACTGTGAAAGTCAGTGGCACGACCTTCATTCCATGTGGGGTCTAGGACCTCATCGTCCCCTGCATCGTCTTCCACCCAGTCTTGACCCCTGACCTCCTGTTCAGTCTGCACACTGCAGAAAGACGCAGCAGTTGGCACCTGTGTTTCGTCATCATCAGAGACGTGCTGAGGTGGTATTCCCATGTCCTCATCATCAGGAAACATAAGTGGTTGTGCGTTAGTGCATTCTATCTCTTCCACCCCTGGTGAAGAGCTCGGTGGATGCCCTTGGGAAACCCTGGCAGCAGAGTCTTCAAACAGCATAAGAGACTGCTGCATAACTTGAGGCTCAGACAGTTTCCCTGATATGCATGGGGGTGATGCGACAGACTGATGGGCTTGGTTTTCATGCGCCATCTGTGCGCTTTCTGCAGAAGACTGGGTGGGAGATAATGTGAACGTGCTGGATGCACTGTCGGCCACCCAATTGACTAATGCCTGTACCTGCTCAGGCCTTACCATCCTTAGAACGGCATTGGGCCCCACCAAATATGGCTGTAAATTCTGTCGGCTACTGGGACCTGAGGTAGTTGGTACACTAGGACGTGTGACTGTGGCAGAACGGCCACGTCCTCTCCCAGCACCAGAGGGTCCACTTACACCACCACGACCATGTCCACGTCCGCGTCCCTTATTAGATGTTTTCTCTGCAATCTCTGTTACTAACCCTCTTTTTTTGCAGATTTACAATGCTGGAGATGTGGCACTCCAGCGAGTCGTGCACTCCTGATTAGCCTGTCTGCCCCATAGGCTGATTTTAATTATTTTCAGTATAAAGCTGTGGCCTGCTCTCACTACATTCATTGGAAGCTGTTTAGCACCAGGAAGGGTATAGAGTGGGCTCAGCATGCATGTTGGTACCTGCATCCCTTGTAATGGAGGCCATTTTGGCACAAAAAACGGAAAAAGGCAGAGTGGATCCAGCATGCATGTGGGTCCAACACTCCCTGAATTTTATGGCGGTCATTATGGCGCATAACAGGTAGTATTTAGTGTTAGGACCCGTGTAACAGAGATCGCCTTGACGTTTGGCATACGGGCTTAGATGGTTTTGTACAAAATGCATTGACCAAGCATCTCGCTTTTTAAGCGTAGTATTAGCACCATAATTTTTGTAAGCATTGTTGTACTTTGTCTGATTTGCAGAGTGCTGCCGCATTGTCTCCTTTTTTTTCCTCTAGGTCTTTGCCATGGCGGCGTGCACCTGCGCACTGGGAGGTGCTGACTAACCCTCTTTTTTTGCAGATTTACAATGCTGGAGATGTGGCACTCCAGCGAGTCGTGCACTCCTGATTAGCCTGTCTGCCCCATAGGCTGATTTTAATTATTTTCAGTATAAAGCTGTGGCCTGCTCTCACTACATTCATTGGAAGCTGTTTAGCACCAGGAAGGGTATAGAGTGGGCTCAGCATGCATGTTGGTACCTGCATCCCTTGTAATGGAGGCCATTTTGGCACAAAAAAACGGAAAAAGGCAGAGTGGATCCAGCATGCATGTGGGTCCAACACTCCCTGAATTTTATGGCGGTCATTATGGCGCATAACAGGTAGTATTTAGTGTTAGGACCCGTGTAACAGAGATCGCCTTGACGTTTGGCATACGGGCTTAGATGGTTTTGTACAAAATGCATTGACCAAGCATCTCGCTTTTTAAGCGTAGTATTAGCACCATAATTTTTGTAAGCATTGTTGTACTTTGTCTGATTTGCAGAGTGCTGCCGCATTGTCTCCTTTTTTTTCCTCTAGGTCTTTGCCATGGCGGCGTGCACCTGCGCACTGGGAGGTGCTGACTAACCCTCTTTTTTTGCAGATTGATATATCCCAGTCATTACTCCCCTTGAACCACGTCTCAGTAACAGCCACTACATCTATATTCTCAGATGCCATTATAGCCTCAAGTTCATCCGCCATGTTGCTCTTGCACTCTGAAAGTGCTGCAAATGAATTATGGAGAGCCACAGACTGTGGGACATGTCTTCTATCCACAACTCTCAGTCTACCAGAACCTACAGTAACCCATCTTCCATTTCTAGGGGGCCTCTGTGGCAGTGGCATTGCAATGTTCTCAGCCTGAGTTTGTTTAATGGTTAATTTACAAATCTCATATTTCAAAAAGGTAATTTCCTGTTGCATTATGGAGAGCTGTCTACAGATCAGACAGTATCCAAACCTCTGAAGAGTGGAACCTGAAATAAAAACAAAACAATTCCTGCACAGAACCAGGTCTGCCATTGCAAAGAGGGGAAACATTTTTAGACAAACAAATCTTACTTGTTTACATTGTATTTACCTCCAGATTACCTCCTGAGTATCTCCTGAATATCTCCAATGCACTTGCAGACCAGCACTTGATTAGACCAGCACTTGATTAGCAGCCTCTTTTGAAACACAGTGTCTGAGTATCCACCCGAAACATCACTGAAGTTCTGCTCTTTCGAAACACAGTGTCTTAGTATCCACCCGAAACACCACTGAAGTTCTGCTACAGTGGAAAAACTCTGAGTTAGACTAAGTTTGTCTCATGAATATCTCCAATGCAACTGCAGACCAGCACTTGATTAGACCAGCTCTTGATTAGCAGCCTTGAAAAAGCAGCAAGCTATAATTAGCAAGCTAATACAATGTTGATATATATACACACCCTCCCACAAAGGCTCCTCCTCCTACCCGCCTATGCTCATTTGCAATTAAACAATAGAGATACCGTGTCTAGCAAATTCCTTACCTCTTTTGAAACACAGTGTCTGAGTATCCACCCGAAACACCACTGAAGTTCTGCTACAGTGGAAAAACTCTGAGTTAGACTAAGTTCGTCTCCTGAATATCTCCAATGCACTTGCAGACCAGCACTTGATTAGCAGCCTTGAAAAAGCCTTGACAGCACCCCAAAAAGCCCTTTTTAGGGCTAGTACATCAGTCTGCTTTTTTTTTTTTGTTTCTCTGTAATTGCAGTTGCCTGCCAGCGTGTGTGTCAGGCCCACAGCATATACTGTGCCCCCTACTGCCAGTGCCCAGTGCTACCACTCATATCTGGTGTCACAGTAGCTTGCATTTAAAAAAGAAACAACACTTTTTTCACTGTAATATAATTGCAGTTGCCTGCAAGCGTGTGTGTCAGGCCTACAGCGTGTACTGTGCCCACTACTGCCAGACGTGCCCAGTTGCACCACTCATATCTGGTGTCACAGTAGCTTGCATTTAAATACAATTAAAAAAAATTCACTGTAATATAATTGCAGTTGCCTGCAAGCGTGTGTGTCAGGCCTACAGCGTGTACTGTGCCCACTACTGCCAGATGTGCCCAGTTGCAAAACTCATATGTGGTGTCACAGTAGCTTGCATTTAAATAAAAAAAAAAAATTTCACTGTAATATAATTGCAGTTGCCTGCAGGCGTGTGTGTCAGGCCTACAGCATGTACTGTGCCCACTAATGCCAGTGTCCAGTTGCACCACTCATATCTGGTGTCACAGTAGCTTGCATTTAAATAAAATAAAAAAAAATCACTATAATATAATTGCAGTTGCCTGCAAGCGTGTGTGTAAGGCCTACAGCGTGTACTGTGCCCACTACTGCCAGACGTGCCCAGTTGCACCACTCATATCTGGTGTCACAGTAGCTTGCATTTAAATAAAAAAAATATATATTTCACTGTCATATAATTGCAGTTGCCTGCAATCGTGTGTGTCAGTCCTACAGCGTGTACTGTGCCCACTACTGCCAGTGTCCAGTTGCACCACTCATATCTGGTGTCACAGTAGCTTGCATTTAAAAAATAAAATAAAATTTTCACTGTAATATAATTGCAGTTGCCTGCAAGTGTGTGTGTCAGGCCTACAGCGTGTACTGTGCCCACTACTGCCAGACGTGCCCAGTTGCACCACTCATATCTGGTGTCACAGTAGCTTGCATTTAAATAAAATAAAAATAAAAATTCACTATAATATAATTGCAGTTGCCTGCAAGCGTGTGTGTCAGGCCTACAGCATGTACTGTGCCCACTACTGCCAGTGTCCAGTTGCACCACTCATATCTGGTGTCACAGTAGCTTGCATTTAAATAATAAATAAAAAAATTCACTATAATATAATTGCAGTTGCCTGCAAGCGTGTGTGTCAGGCCTACAGCGTGTACTGTGCCCACTACTGCCAGACGTGCCCAGTTGCACCACTCATATCTTGTGTCACAGTAGCTTGCATTTAAATTAAAAAAAATAATAATTTCACTATAATATAATTGCAGTTGCCTGCAAGCGTGTGTGTCAGGCCTACAGCATGTACTGTGCCCACTACTGCCAGTGTCCAGTTGCACCACTCATATCTGGTGTCACAGTAGCTTGCATTTAAATAATAAATAAAAAAATTCACTATAATATAATTGCAGTTGCCTGCAAGCGTGTGTGTCAGGCCTACAGCGTGTACTGTGCCCACTACTGCCAGACGTGCCCAGTTGCACCACTCATATCTGGTGTCACAGTAGCTTGCATTTAAATAAAATAAAAAAAATTCACTGTAATATAATTGCAGTTGCCTGCAAGCGTGTGTGTCAGGCCTACAGCGTGTACTGTGCCCACTACTGCCAGACGTGCCCAGTTGCACCACTCATATCTGGTGTCACAGTAGCTTGTATTTAAATAAAAAAAACAATTTTTCACTGTAATATAATTGCAGTTGCCTGGTGTGTACTCACAGTGATGTTTGCTCCTCTGCTGGGACCAACCGACGAAAAGGACCAGCAGAGGAGCACAGAAGCTATTTAACACATTATATTTATAAATATAATGTGTTAACTGGCTTGTGATTCGAGTTTTTGAAAATCACCAGCCTGCCAGCGACGATCATTGGCTGGCAGGCTGGTGACGAAATACTCCTCTAACTTTTGCCGGCCCGCAATGCGCATGCGCGGGCCGGCTCTGCCCTAAATCTCGCGTCCAGGAGGAATAGCAGGGCCGCCGCCAGGACGCAATCCTGCGTACGGCGGTCCTGAGGTGGTTAAATCCTACTAGGCCAACAATGGGCCCACACTGCAGAATCATTGTTTTCTAGGTCACTTAACTGTCACTGAACTACCTCAGCACGACTATCGGCTTTGAAAATCCGCCATCGCCTGCAATCTCCCAAGCGTGCGCACGAGCACAGTCATCACTACACCAAGATTGACGCATAGAGGAATAAAATTTATGTCATGAGTGTGTCAACTATTGACAACTCTTTGCAGTTGTCTAAACTCTATTCGATACACGTCCCCTGATAGGGGACGTAACAGGGATTTAACTGATAGGAATAGTACTACTTAACATACCACTCATATCTGGTAGCACAGTACATTGCACGGCGCATGCGCAGTGCCCCAAATTGGAAGTAAGAAGACCGACCAAGCATCTTTTTCCATCTCCCGGTTCCTAAAATTTATTCCATACACCGGCCCCTGATAGGGGATGTAACAGGGATTAAACTGATAGGAATAGTACTACTTAACATACCACTCATATTGGGTACATTGCACGGCGCACGCGCAGTGCCCCAAATTGGAAGTAAGAGGACCGACCAAGCATATTTTTCCATCTCCCGGTTCCTAAAATCTATTCCATACAACGGCCCCTGATAGGGGACAAAACAGAGATTAAACTGTTAAGAACAGATTTTTTTTAATTTAAAAAAAAGAGGACAGCCTCTGCAGAGCTGGGTATTTTTTGGCCGCGTTACTGAACGCTCATGCACAATGGCTGTAGGCTCATGCGTCCTTTTGTGGAGGTGACAAACCTCGTCAGTCAAACCCAAGGCAACATCATCGACCTCATCCCATATGCGTTTTTTCTGGAGCATGCCCTGCGAAGAGTGCTGGATCAGGCCGTATATGAGCATGAAGAGGAAGAGTTGTGGTCACCATCACCACCAGAAGCAGCTTTGTCGTCGTTGATTGCTGGACCTGCGGCAACGCAGAGAGAGGAGTCTAAAGACGAGGAGTCAGAGGAGGAAGGTGGCTTTGAGGAGGTGGAAGACCAACCACAGCAGGCCTCCCAGGGGGCTTGTTGTCACCTTTCGGGGACCCTTGGTGTTGTACGTGGCTGGGTGGAGGAAGAGACCTTCAATGATGTCAGTGAGGACAAGAAACGGGACATGGCTAGCTTGGTATCCAACCTTGTGCAAATGGGAAGTTTGCGGTTGTGCAAATGGACTGTTTGCGGTTGTTTGCGGTGCGTTAAAAGGGGAGTTTGGTCTGTCACTGTGAAGCTGGCGTAACCCTTACACTACCTGATCGATACAACATCATACCTGATGTTTTAAAGCACGTTATTCCAAACAATTTAGGAATGTTAGGTGATTTATGCCCTTTATGGATTAAAACCCGACTCTGAGTCAACTACGTAATTTTCCATGGGAGTTTTGCCATGAATCCCCCTCCGGCATGCCACAGTCCAGGTGTTAGTCCCCTTGCAACAACTTTTCCATCACTATTGTGGGCAGAAAGAGTCCCTGTGGGTTTTAAAATTCGTCTGCCTAATGAAGTCTATGGCGGTTCGCCCAGTTCGCCAATTCGTGAACATTTGCGGAAATTCGCGTTCGCGTTTTGTGCTTCAGTTGCAACACAAAAAAACAACAACTTTTTTCTGCTTTAGGCAATTAGTACATTCAGAGGAAACCGCTTCCAAGTTTCTTCATTATTGCTTTAAGTGGCAAATGGGTTTCGGAATCTAGTGAGACTGACCCTCATACGGGGTCCTTTTCTAGCAAGACATTAGTGCAGCAGGTAGAACATCAGTTATCAGATCTGAATTGAGTGAGATTAATCCTCATGCTTTGTCCTTTTCTAGTCAAACGGGATGAGGGGTTGTTGACTAGCTTAAATTTTGTAGTTAGAAGGCATAGTTGGGAATGATTTGCAGCAGGTAGAACATAAGGTAGAACATAAGTTATCGGATGTAGAACATTTGCAGCAGGTAGAACATAAGTTATCGGATCTGAATTGAGTGAGATTTATCCTCACGCTGGGTCCTTTTCTAGTCAAACGGGAGGAGGGGCTGTTGACTAGCTTAAATTTTGTAGTTAGAAGGCATAGTTAGGAATGATTTGAGGTATGATGTAAAAATGGGATCATGCGCAAAAGGAAGGAATGAAAAGCTATAAGCGGACAGAAATTTGAGCCGCAATGGGAGACCTCAATGTGTATGCCTTAACTCTGGATCCATTCGATGTCGGTGTAAATTTAAAAACCAAGCATTCCCATACCGGGAGTCGAACCCGGGCCGCCTGGTTGAAAACCAGGAATCCTAACCGCTAGACCATATAGGAAACATAGCACAAAATTTTCTATTGCAAACAAAAAAAAAAAAGAAAAAAACTAATTCAATTTTTAAAAATCATTCTTGCACATTCAAAACAGGGTGTGCAGCATTTGCCTCGTTAGCGCAGCAGGTAGCGCGTCAGTCTCATAATCTGAAGGTCGTGAGTTCGATCCTCACACGGAGCATTTTTCTAGCCAGGTTTATGTTCCTCTCTTGACCTAAAAGCCATGATACTTTCTCTTTCGCTACTGACATGTTCTGCTTTAAAAATAAAGAGATCCAAAAGCATTGACAGGACGAAGGCTGCTTGACTATTTAAACTTTTGGAGTTAATAGGGAGAGTTGGGAATGATTTGAGGTATGGATTGAAAATGGGATCTTCTGCAAAAGAAAGGAAAAAATTGCAAAAAGTTGTCAAGTTCAGCATTTTTGGCCGCAATGTGCAACTTCAATCTATACCGCTTAACTCTGCGCCGTGGTGTCGGCCTTTCCGTGTAGGTGCAAGTGTTAAAAAGGCTTATTCCCATACCAGAAGTCAAATATGGACTATATAGGAAACAGAGGACTCATGAGCACTAGACTACATGTTAATTGCTCTAGTGCTTCAGTTGCAAGACAAAAAAAAAAGTTTTCTGCTTTAGGCAATCATTATTACATTCAGAGGAAACCGCTTCCAAGTTTCTTCATTATTGCTTTAAGTGGCACATCGGTTTCGGAATCTAGTGAGACTGACCCTCATAAGGGGTCCTTTTCTAGCAAGACATTAGTGCAGCAGGTTATCGGATCTGAATTGAGTGAGATTAATCCTCACGCTGGGTCCTTTTCTAGTCAACTGGGATGAGGGGTTGTTGACTAGCTTAAATTTTGTAGTTAGAAGGCATAGTTGGGAATGATTTGAGGTATGATGTAAAAATGGGATCATGCGCAAAAGGAAGGAATGAAAAGCTATAAGCGGACAGAAATGGGAGACCTCAATGTGTAGGCCTTAACTCTGCATCCATTCGATGTCGGTGCAAATTTAAAAACCAAGCATTCCCATACCGGGAGTCAAACCCGGGCCGCCTGGGTGAAAACCAGGAATCCTAACCGCTAGACCATATGGGAAACACGGCACAAAACTTTCTATTGCAAACATAAAAAAAACAAGAAAAAAAAAATCCAATTTTGAAAAATCATTCTTGCACATACAAAACAGGGTGTGCAGCATTTGCCTCGTTAGCGCAGCAGGTAGCGCGTCAGTCTCATAATCCGAAGGTCGTGAGTTCGATCCTCACACGGAGCATTTTTCTAGCCAGGTTTATGTTCCTCTCTTGACCTAAAAGCCATGATACTTTCTCTTTCGCTACTGACATGTTCTGCTTTAAAAAATAAAGAGATCCAAAAGCATTGACAGGACGAAGGCTGCTTGACTATTTAAACTTTTGGAGTTAATAGGGAGAGTTGGGAATGATTTGAGGTATGGATTGAAAATGGGATCTTCTGCAAAAGAAAGAAAAAAATTGCTAAAAGTCGTCAAGTTCAGCATTTTTGGCCGCAATGTGCAACTTCAATCTATACCGCTTAACTCTGCGCCGGGGTATCGGCCTTTCCGTGTAGGTGCAAGTGTTAAAAAGGCTTATTCCCATAGCAGAAGTCAAATCTGGACTGTATAGGAAACAGAGGACTCATGAGCTCTAGACTACATGTTAATTGCTCTAGTGCTTCAGTTGCAACACAAAAAAAAAAAAAATCTGTTTTCTGCTTTAGGCAATCATTATTACATTCAGAGGAAACTGCTTCCAAGTTTCTTCATTATTGCTTTAAGTGGCAAATTGGTTTCGGAATCTAGTGAGACTGATCGTCATACGGGGTCCTTTTCTAGCAAGATATTAGTGCAGCAGGAAGAACATAAGTTATCGGATCTGAATTGAGTGAGATTTATCCTCACGCTGGGTCCTTTTCTAGTCAACTGGGATGAGGGGTTGTTGACTAGCTTAAATTTTATAGTTAGAAGGCATAGTTGGGAATGATTTGAGGCATGATGTAAAAATGGGATCATGTGCAAAAGGAAGGCATGAAAAGCTATAAGCAGACAGAAATTTGAGCCGCAATGGGAGACCTCAATGTGTATGCCTTAACTCTGGATCCATTCGATGTCGGTGCAAATTTAAAAACCAAGCATTCCCATACCGGGAGACGAACCCGGGCCGCCTGGGTGAAAACCAAGAATCCTAACCGCTAGACCATATTGGAAACATGACACAAAACTTTTTATTGCAAACATAAAAAAAAAACAAGAAAAAAAAAATCCAATTTTTGAAAATCATTTTTGCACATTCAAAACAGGGTGTGCAGCATTTGCCTC
The DNA here is from genome assembly GCF_905171765.1 of Bufo bufo. Classification (NCBI taxonomy): domain Eukaryota; kingdom Metazoa; phylum Chordata; class Amphibia; order Anura; family Bufonidae; genus Bufo; species Bufo bufo. Next base: position 38,518 of record NW_024400255.1, read on the forward strand.
GTTAGCGCAGCAGGTAGTGCGTCAGTCTCATAATCTGAAGGTCGTGAGTTCGATCCTCACACGGGGCATTTTTCTAGCCAGGTTTATGTTCCTCTCTTGACCTACAGTAGGTGAACCCGATTTTGTGTCAATCTCGCTGTATTTCTCGGCGAGATTGAGCACATACGAGCCCCATCGCGGGAGCCAGCGCCGAGCTGGCTTGCCGCTATGGAGAGCAAGCGCGTCATAGAAGCGACGGGAGATCCGACTTGGATTCCCGCCAATTCTACACGTGTGCGGCGTTTGTTATGAATCCTGAGGGGGAAGTCCCCGCCGGATTTAAATAAAAATCCGACCTGGGTCCCGCCCTCAGGAGCATACTGGGCCCTTAGGTCTGTTATGGGTTGTAAGGAGAGCCCCCCCTACGCCGAAAAAAACGGCGTAGGGGGTCCCCCTACAATCCATACCAGACCCGTATCCAAAGCACGCTACCCCGGCCAGCCAGGAAGGGAGTGGGGACGAGCGAGCGCCCACCCCCCTCCTGAGCCGTACCAGGCTGCATGCCCTCAACATGGGGGGTTTGGTGCTCTGGGGCAGGGGGCGCACTGCGGCCCCCCCACCTCAGAGCACCCTGTCCCCATGTTGATGAGGACAGGGCCCCTTCCCGACAACCCTGGCCGTTGGTTGTCGGGGTATGCGGGCAGGAGGCTTATCGGAATCTGGGAGCCCCCTTTAATAAGGGGGCCCCCAGATACCGGCCCCCCACCCTAAGTGAATGAGTATGGGGTACATCGTACCCCTACCCATTCACCTGCAAGAAAAGTGGTAAAAACACAAATAAACCACACAGTGTATTAAAATATTTTATTTTTCTGCTCCGGAGGCCGCCCCCTGTCTTCTTTATTAGCTCTTTTACCAGGGGGGGCTCTTCTTCTTCCGATATCCCGACGGGTCTTCTCCGCTATCCGGGGGGGTCTTCTCGACTCTCCGGGGTTCTCCTTCTGTCTTCTCCTTCTGTCTTGTTGTCTCCTTCTGTCTTCTGTCTCCGGGGGGGGCTCTTCTTCTTCCGATATCCCGACGGGTCTTCTCCGCTATCCGGGGGGGTCTTCTCGACTCTCCGGGGTTCTCCTTCTGTCTTCTCCTTTTGTCTTGTTGTCTCCTATTGTCTTCTGTCTCCGGGGGGGGCTCTTCTTCTTCCGATATCCCGACGGGTCTTCTCCGCTATCCGGGGGGGTCTTCTCAACTCTCCGGGGTTCTCCTTCTGTCTTCTCCTTCTGTCTTCTCCTTCTGTCTTGTTGTCTCGGCGCACCCCGATTCTTCGTCTTCTCTTCTTGTTTTCGCCTCTCTCTGTTGTTGACTCGGCGCACCCCGGTTCTTCGTCTCGCGAGACTCGGCGCACCCCGATTCTTCGTCTCGCGAGACTCGGCGCACCCCGATTCTTCGTCTCGCGAGACGAAGAACCGGGGTGCGCCGAGTCAACAACAGAGAGAGGCGAAAACAAGAAGAGAAGACGAAGAATCGGGGTGCGCCGAGACAACAAGACAGAAGGAGAAGACAGAAGGAGAACCCCGGAGAGTTGAGAAGACCCCCCCGGATAGCGGAGAAGACCGACGGGATATCGGAAGAAGAAGAGCCCCCCCCGGAGACAGAAGACAGAAGGAGACAACAAGACAGAAGGAGAAGACAGAAGGAGAACCCCGGAGAGTCGAGAAGACCCCCCCGGATAGCGGAGAAGACCCGTCGGGATATCGGAAGAAGAAGAGCCCCCCCCGGAGACAGAAGACAGAAGGAGACAACAAGACAGAAGGAGAAGACAGAAGGAGAACCCCGGAGAGTCGAGAAGACCCCCCCGGATAGCGGAGAAGACCCGTCGGGATATCGGAAGAAGAAGAGCCCCCCCTGGTAAAAGAGCTAATAAAGAAGACAGGGGGCGGCCTCCGGAGCAGAAAAATAAAATATTTTAATACACTGTGTGGTTTATTTGTGTTTTTACCACTTTTCTTGCAGGTGAATGGGTAGGGGTACGATGTACCCCATACTCATTCACTTAGGGTGGGGGGCCGGTATCTGGGGGCCCCCTTATTAAAGGGGGCTCCCAGATTCCGATAAGCCTCCTGCCCGCATACCCCG
>NW_024400256.1:0-40506 GCF_905171765.1 Bufo bufo
GTTAAAGTATACCAACAGGCGCATACATACTGTCCCCCTGCTACCTGGCGGCACCTGACCTCTGACAGGGCACTGTGATCCACACAATTAACCCCTCAGGTGCCGCACCTGAGGGGTTAATTGTGCGGATCACAGCACCCTGTCAGAGGTCAGGTGCCACCGGGCAGCAGTGTGCCCCCCCCGCCCCCCCCACTATTAAAATCATTCATGGGCAGTGCGCCCTAACCCCCCCCTCACCAGTATTACAATCATTGGTGGCAGTGCGCCCTCAATCTCCCCTCCATCCCCAGTATTAATCATTGCTGGCAGTGCGCCCCCTCCCCCATCATTGGTGGCAGCGGCAGTTCAGATCGGAGTCCCAGCATTGTAATGCTGGGGTTCCGATCGGTTACCATGGCAACCAGGACGCTACTGAAATCCTGGCTGCCATGGTCAGTTAGTCAGCATTGTACTTACCTGCGCTGGGGCCGCCGGGCGCTCCTTCTTCTCAAACTCACAGGTCTATGTGGCGCATTGCTATAAGTATATATATATATATATATATATATATATATATACACTTCAGTAGCATCCTGGTTGCCATGGTAACCGATCGGAGCCCCAGCATTACACTTCTGGGACTCCGATCGGAACTACCGCTGCCACCAATGATGGGGGGGCGCACTGCAAGCAATGATTAATACTGGGGAGGGAGGGGGGATTGAGGGCACACTGCCAGCAATGATTAATATGGGGGGGAGAGATTGTCAGCGCACTGCCAGCAATGATGTTTAATACGGAGGGGGGGGGATCCGCACTGGCCATCAATGATTGTAATACTGGTGAAGGGGGGTTAGGGCGCACTGCCCATAAATGATTTTAATAGTGGGGGTGCGGGGGGGCGCACTGCTGCCCGGCGGCACCCGACCTCTGACAGGGTGCTGTGATCCGCACAATTAACCCCTCAGGTGCGGCACCTGAGGGGTTAATTGTGTGGATCACAGTGCCCTGTCAGAGGTCAGGTGCCACCAGGCAGCAGGGGGCCAGTATGTATGCGCCTGTTGGTATACTCTAACTTCAAGCGTCCCCATCACCATGGGAACGCCTTTGTGTTAGAATATACCATCGGATTTGAGTTTTCACATCTAACTCAGATGCGATGGTATATTCTAACCACCAGGCGTTCCCATGGTGACGGGGACGCTTGTGGGGAGTAGTATGCCAAAGGGGTTTAACTGTACTGTATGGAGAAAAAAAAAAGACATATTAAGCAGGGAGAAATCATTTGTTCAGATGGAAAAAATGACAAATATTCTAAAAACGAATATATAGCAGTATATTCTGCAGTGCTATATACTCGTTTTTGACCAACACCTTTTTTCGCATAAAAATTTGCATTATGCAATTATATTATTTCTCAAATACGAATATTTGCGAATATATGACGAATATTCTACCATATATTCACTAAATATTGCGAATTCGAATATTGCCCCTGCTGCTCATCACTATTGGTTATCACTAATAATATTATTTACAGTCACATACTCCTGTATATAGTCCCTTAAGAGTCCTTCAAACATTGTTCCCACAACATGGTAAACTACAGTAGGTGTTTGTGATATTGTGCTTTTAGCACGACAGCGTCGCGCTGATACTCGGCGACATGGTGCCGAGATCTCGCACTCACTGGAATAGTGACAGCACATCCCAGCAAGCGCGTCATAGAAGCGACGGGAGATCCGACTTGGATTCCCGCCAATTCTACACGTGTGCGGCGTTTGTTATGAATCCTGAGGGGGAAGTCCCCGCCGGATTTTAAATAAAAATCCGGCATGGGTCCCCCCCTCAGGAGCATACCGGGCCCTTAGGTCTGTTATGGGTTGTAAGGAGAGCCCCCCCTACGCCGAAAAAAACGGCGTAGGGGGTCCCCCTACAATCCATACCAGACCCGTATCCAAAGCACGCTACCCGGCCAGCCAGGAAGGGAGTGGGGACGAGCGAGCGCCCCCCCCCCCTCCTGAGCCGTACCAGGCTGCATGCCCTCAACATGGGGGGGTTGGGTGCTCTGGGGCAGGGGGCGCACTGCGGCCCCCCCCACCTCAGAGCACCCTGTCCCCATGTTGATGAGGACAGGGCCCCTTCCCGACAACCCTGGCCGTTGGTTGTCGGGGTATGCGGGCGGGAAGCTTATCGGAATCTGGGAGCCCCCTTTAATAAGGGGGCCCCCAGATACCGGCCCCCCACCCTAAGTGAATGAGTATGGGGTACATCGTACCCCTACCCATTCACCTGCAAGAAAAGTGGTAAAAACACAAATAAACCCCACAGTGTATTAAAATATTTTATTTTTCTGCTCCGGAGGCCGCCCCCTGTCTTCTTTATTAGCTCTTTTACCAGGGGGGGCTCTTCTTCTTCCGCTATCCCGACGGGTCTTCTCCGCTATCCGGGGGGTCTTCTCAACTCTCCGGGGTTCTCCTTCTGTCTTCTCCGCTATCCGGGGGGTCTTCTCAACTCTCCGGGGTTCTCCTTCTGTCTTCTCCGCTATCCGGGGGGTCTTCTCAACTCTCCGGGGTTCTCCTTCTGTCTTCGCCGCTCTCCGTTGTTGACTCGGCGCACCCCGGTTCTTCGTCTCGCGAGACTCGGCGCACCCCGGTTCTTCGTCTCGCGAGACGAAGAACCGGGGTGCGCCGAGTCAACAACGGAGAGCGGCGAAGACAGAAGGAGAACCCCGGAGAGTTGAGAAGACCCCCCGGATAGCGGAGAAGACAGAAGGAGAACCCCGGAGAGTTGAGAAGACCCCCCGGATAGCGGAGAAGACAGAAGGAGAACCCCGGAGAGTTGAGAAGACCCCCCGGATAGCGGAGAAGACCCGTCGGGATAGCGGAAGAAGAAGAGCCCCCCCTGGTAAAAGAGCTAATAAAGAAGACAGGGGGCGGCCTCCGGAGCAGAAAAATAAAATATTTTAATACACTGTGTGGTTTATTTGTGTTTTTACCACTTTTCTTGCAAGTGAATGGGTAGGGGTACGATGTACCCCATACTCATTCACTTAGGGTGGGGGGCCGGTATCTGGGGGCCCCCTTATTAAAGGGGGCTCCCAGATTCCGATAAGCCTCCCGCCCGCATACCCCGACAACCAACGGCCAGGGTTGTCGGGAAGGGGCCCTGTCCTCATCAACATGGGGACAGGGTGCTCTGAGGTGGGGGGGGCCGCAGTGCGCCCCCTGCCCCAGAGCACCCAACCCCCCCATGTTGAGGGCATGCAGCCTGGTACGGCTCAGGAGGGGGGGGGCGCTCGCTCGTCCCCACTCCCTTCCTGGCTGGCCGGGTAGCGTGCTTTGGATACGGGTCTGGTATGGATTGTAGGGGGACCCCCTACGCCGTTTTTTTCGGCGTAGGGGGGGCTCTCCTTACAACCCATAACAGACCTAAGGGCCCGGTATGCTCCTGAGGGGGGGACCCATGCCGGATTTTTATTTAAAATCCGGCGGGGACTTCCCCCTCAGGATTCATAACAAACGCCGCACACGTGTAGAATTGGCGGGAATCCAAGTCGGATCTCCCGTCGATTCTATGACGGCTCTGTCTCCATCGCGGCAAGCCAGCTCGGCGCTGGCTCCCGCGATGGGGCTCGTAGGTGCTCAATCTCGCCGAGAAAGAGAGCGAGATTGACACAAAATCGGGTTCACCTACTGTAACTGGTCTATAATTATCTGTGGAGGACCTAGATCCATTTTTTAATATGGGCCACACATTTGCCTTGCGTCAATCACTTGACACTGTACCAGTACCTAGAGAATCTTTAAAAATTATAAACAGGGGCACATCAATGATTGAATTGAGCTCTTTAAGCACTCTTGGGTGTAATCCATCTGGACCCAGAGCCTTGTTCACATTTACCTTATTTAACTTATCTTGGATCATATCAACAGTTAGCCAATTGAGTATATTACTGGATGTACTAACAGCCCCAGCACCACAGATATCAGCTCATTTCTTTTATTTTGTATATACAGAGCTAAAAACCCATTTAGTAACTCTGCCTTTTTCTTAACTTCAGTGACTATCCCCCCTTTACCATTATTTAGGGGACCTACCAGCTCGGACCTTGTTTTGTTAGCATTTATATATTTAAATATTTTTTGGGGATATGTTTTTTGCTCTCTTTTGCCACTTGCTGTTCATTTTGTTTTTTTTGCTAATTTTATCTCCTTTTTACAGATTTTATTAAGCCCTTTGTAAACTTCAAACACTCCAGCTGACCCCTCAGATTAGTATTTTTTAAATTCCCCTTTTTTTGTCTTTTATTGCCCTTTTTACAGTAGCTGTAAGCCATGGAGGTTTAATTTTAGCTGCTTATACTTGTTACTTAAAGGAATACATTTTTAGTGCAATTACTCAATGTGGATTTAAAGCTCTCCCATTTATCCTCAGTATTATTACCGGTATGTGACAGTAGCTGGTCCCAGTCTATGCCCCTGTGACAAATAAGTCACAGGGGCCTGATGAGATACACCCAAAATTATTAAAAGAGCTTAGTGGTGAGCTGGCAAAACCGTTAACAGATTTATTTAACCAATCATTAGTAACAGGAGTCGTCCCGGAAGATTGGAAATTGGCAAATGTCGTGCCCATTCACAAGAAAGGTAGTAGGGAGGAATCGAGCAACTATAGACCAGTGAGTCTGACATCAATAGTAGGCAAATTAATGGAAACCCTATTAAAGGATAGGATTGTGGAACATCTAAAATCCCATGGATTGCAAGATGAAAAACAACATGGGTTTACTTCAGGGAGATCATGTCAAACAAATCTTATAGATTTTTTTGACTGGGTGAATAAAATAATAGACGGTGGAGGTGCAGTAGACATCGCATATCTAGATTTTAGTAAGGCTTTTGACACTGTCCCACATAGAAGACTTATCAATAAACTGCAGTCATTGAGCATGGACTCCCATATTGTTGAGTGGATTAGGCAGTGGCTGAGTGACAGACAACAGAGGGTTGTAGTCAATGGAGAACATTCAAAACAAGGTCATGTTACCAGTGGGGTTCCACAGGGATCTGTACTGGGACCGATTTTGTTTAATATCTTCATAAGTGATATTGCAAAAGGCCTCGCTGGTAAGGTTTGTCTTTTTGCTGATGACACAAAGATATGTAACAGGGTTGATGTTCCTGGAGGGAAACGCCAAATGGAAAAGGATTTAGGAAAACTAGAAGAATGGTCAGAACTCTGGAAACTGAAATTTAATGTAGATAAGTGCAAGATAATGCACCTGGGGCGTAAAAACCCAAGGGCAGAATATAGAATATTTGACACAGTCCTGACCTCAGTATCTGAGGAAAGGGATTTAGGAGTAATTATTTCAGAAGACTTAAAGGTGGGAAGACAATGTAATAGAGCAGCACGAAATGCCAGCAGAATGCATGGATGTATAGGGAGAGGTATAAGCAGTAGAAAGAGTGAAGTGCTTATGCCGCTGTACAGAACACTGGTGAGACCTCACTTGGAGTATTGTGCGCAGTACTGGAGGCCATATCTCCAGAAGGATATAGATACTCTAGAGAGAGTTCAGAGAAGAGCTACTAAACTAGTACATGGATTGCAGGATAAAACTTACCAGGGAAGGTTAAAGGACCTTAATATGTATAGCTTGGAAGAAAGAAGAGACAGAGGGGATATGATAGAAACTTTTAAATACATAAAGGGAATCAACTCGGTAAAGGAGGAGAGCATATTTAAAAGAAGAAAAACTACCACAAGAGGACACAGTTTTAAATTAGAGGGGCAAAGGTTTAAAAGTAATATAAGGAAGTATTACTTTACTGAGAGAGTAGTGGATGCATGGAATAGCCTTCCTGCAGAAGTGGTAGCTGCAAATACAGTGAAGGGGTTTAAGCATGCATGGGATAGGCATAAGGCCATCCTTCATATAAGATAGGGCCGGGGGCTATCCATAGTATTCAGTATATTGGGCAGACTAGATGGGCCAAATGGTTCTTATCTGCCGACACATTCTATGTTTCTATGTTTCTATGTTTCTATGCCCTGAAATGCTGCCCTCAACCCAGGTAAATTAGCCTTTTTAAAATTTAGTGTCTTTGCTCTGCCTGACAGAGTTTGCTTCTTATAGTTTACGGGAAAATAATTATATTGTGGTCACTCTTTCATAGCATCTCCCGAACAGTTAAATTTTCAACAAGTTCTGCATTATTAGAAATTACCAGATTCAACAGAGCATTGCCCCTAGTGGCAGCTTCTACAAACTGGCCCGTAAAGTGGTCCTGCAGCAAGTTGAGGAATCTTCTACCCTTTGGCAGGACCATGACCCCAGTCAATGTCTGGGAATTTAAAATCTCCCATTATGACCACTGTACCAGCCTGTGCAGCCTGTTTTATTTGGTTATGCAGTTGTGTTTCTATCTCCTCTGTGCCTACTTCTATAGTAGGTGCGACACTGACCTTTAAGTTTTTGAATGAAAGCAACCAAATTTACAGCTGTATTAGTAACCATTTGCCCTTTTGTCACTGGTAGTGCATAGCTGATCTTCAGATACAACATGATATTAGAGTAAGGCCTCATGCCCACAACCGTATGTATTTGGCGGTCCACTAAACGCATATCCACAAAATACAGATTACGTCAGTGTGACGTCCGTGTGGCCAAGAATAAGACTTTTTTTTTTTCTGTAGGAACAGTTATACGGGTTTTGCGGACCGCAAAATACATATGGTGGTGCTCATGGGGCCTAGAAGAAATGCTAATGTTTTTGAGGAGAAGCATAACATGAAACTCCTCAATGGCCTCAAGGCAAGATATGTAACAAAGACCTGAACTATATTATACCATTTATAATTCCAAGGTCTTCTTATATAATAGAAAGGGCTTTGGGCCACCTCAAGCTCCAAAGCTTACTACAACTATTCTCTCTGCTCCTTTAAACCTATACCACTGCTTTTCACCATTGCATGCACTCTGTCATAAATTCTTTATCTCTTCCGGCGCCTCAGACCCTATTAAGATCAGCATAGCACAGGCCGGTCTTGAAAAATCAGGGCCATAGTGTCCACCCAAAAGAAAAATTGATTTTAAAAGTCTTGGACAAACACTTTAAGGACATTGTTGCAGCTTGTGAAAGATTTAGTGCCCCATTAAACTTCATAATATCTTACACTAGTTGCTTGCATTTTTTTGTGCTGGGGACTCAGGATGGCAAATAAAGTCTCAAAGTGCCTGAGGTCACTGGTTGCTTATTTGGTGCCAACTGACGGTGAGAGTTTGACCTGTGGCTGTCTTCCTCAAATAACAATAGAGAAAAGGAATATCCCACGGCGCAAGAACCACCCAGTGGTTGGAATAGAATGAGGGTTCTTTTTTATTAAGCAAGCGGTACAACGCGTTTCGGGGATATACCCCTTCTTCAGGTACAAATGACTTGCAAGTTCAGGCATCCCTGAACAGAAGCACTCATCCCGGGCTGCATACCATCCGCCGTGAGAGGGCTTATGCCAACCTGACATACGTCTTCATTAGAGTTGTGCCTAATTTAGCACAACTCTACCAGGTGAGCCTCCATTTTTTGGAGATACTACTTATTACCCATCTAAAACGTTATTACCCTATGGTGCGCCATTTTTTTGTTCTACAGCTGAACGAAGCCTGCTTTTATTCCTCAAATAACAAACATCTATAATGATTAGGGCTGATCATTGTGTGAAGCAGTGGAAAGACACCATTGATGGTTAAAATTCCTCAAGAATGGAATGCCAACTTCGTGGTACAAAGGATGGACAATTCATGACTAGCAGCAAGTTAGGTTCAGCAATTATTGGTCTCACATAAGCCATACTTGGACACGGCTAAGGATGTACAATGGCCTACAAACTATTGAAATGTCAATCACGCAAATAATGTGTTCACATCTACTCGGACAAGGTACAGTATAATCATACAAATGGTTAGGCTAAAACAAGCTAAGAGACACTGAGTTCCAGCAATCTTATTCTTCATTATTGCTAGCTGGCTTAGGCTATGGTAACACTTTTCACCACACTACTTACAAATCTGTGTTTACTCTATTTCAAAGCCCAAACTTGAACTTCAGGTAGGAGACTCCTGGGAAAAGGTAGCAGGTAGGTCAATAACACAGAATAAGTGATGAAGAGAAGAATGCAAACATAGAACACATCTGGCAGCCTGTGGGACAAGGCTCAGCTGTTTGAATCCAGAGTGCATAGCTCCAACGTCTCATTTTACAGATCTGATGGATCTGGTATAATAAAGAAGTGAAGAATTTGTGCTTAAATCCACCATTTTGTTACATTCTGCTTCTTCTATAGAAGATGGTGTCTAGAATTTCCTGTTAATTCTTAGTATCCACCTGTTTTTCATTAGTTGGTGCATTGCTCATCTCTAAATGATGCCTCCCTGACACTCTCAGAAATTAGGCCTTTATAACAACAGCTCATATTCTGCTGGGAATCAGATGTGCTATGTGGTAACCCAAATATCAAGGAGAATCTGGAAACACAGCAGAGAATACTCAGAACCATAAATCACCAATGGCATCATCCACATAACTCCAAGAAATGAAAATATTAAACTATGAATATTAAAATAAAACATCAAGTATTATTAGCTATGGGCAAACACATTTTTTACTTTGCTAATTTATCCACCATCCGGACTATCCTGCGTTGACACCTTTCATCAATTTTTCTCTTCCGTCCAGGTCCAGGGAGATTAGCTACAGAGCCATGGGTTGCAAACTTCTTGATAATGTTGCGCCCTGTGGACAAAGGCAAATCTAGATCTCTGGAGATGGACTTGTAACCTTGAGATTTGTTGATATTTTTCCACAATTTTGTTTCTCAAGTCCTCAGACAGTTCTCTTCTCCTCTTTCTGTTGTCCATGGTTAGTGTGGCGCACACAGACACACAATGCAAAGACTAAGTGAACTTCTTTCCTTTTTATCTGCTTTCATGTGTGATTTTTATATTGCCTACACCTGTTACATGCACCAGGTGAGTTTAACCACTTAAGGACCACAGGTTTATACCCCCCTAAAGACCAGGCCCTTTTTTACAAATCGGCACTCCACAACTTTAGCGGTTTATTGCTCGGTCATGCAACTTACCACCCAAATGAATTTTACCTCCTTTTCTTCTCACTAATAGAGCTTTCATTTGGTGGTATTTCATTGCTGCTGACATTTTTACTTTTTTTGTTATTAATCGAAATTTAACGATTTTTTTGCAAAAAAATGACATTTTTCACTTTCAGTTGTAAAATTTAGCAAAAAAAACGAGATCCATATAAAAATTTTGCTCAAAATTTATTGTTCTACATGTCTTTGATAAAAAAAAAATGTTTGGGTAAAAAAAAAATGGTTTGGGTAAAAGTTATAGCGTTTACAAACTATGGTACAAAAATGTGAATTTCCGCTTTTCGAAGCAGCTCTGACTTTCTGAGCACCTGTCATGTTTCCTGAGGTTCTACAATGGCCAGACAGTACAAACACCCCACAAATGACCCTATTTCGGAAAGTACACACCCTAAGGTATTCGCTGATGGGCATAGTGAGTTCATAGAACTTTTTATTTTTTGTCACAAGTTAGCGGAAAATGATGATTTTTTTTTTGATTTTTTTTTTCTTACAAAGTCTCATATTCCACTAACTTGTGACAAAAAATAAAAAGTTCTATGAACTCACTATGCCCATCACGAAATACCTTGGGGTCTCTTCTTTCCAAAATGGGGTCACTTGTGGGGTAGTTCTACTGCCCTGGCATTCTAGGGGCCCAAATGTGTGGTAAGGAGTTTGAAATCAAATTCTGTAAAAAATGACCAGTGAAATCCGAAAGGTGCTCTTTGGAATATGGGCCCCTTTGCCCACCTAGGCTGCAAAAAAGTGTCACATATCTGGTATCTCTGTATTCAGGAGAAGTTGAGGAATGTGTTTTGGGGTGTCTTTTTACATATACCCATGCTGGGTGAGATAAATATCTTGGTCAAATGCCAACTTTGTATAAAAAAATGGGAAAAGTTGTCATTTGCCAAGATATTTCTCTCACCCAGCATGGGTATATGTAAAATGACACCCCAAAACACATTCCTCAACTTGTCCTGAGTACGGAGATACCAGATGTGTGACACTTTTTTGCAGCCTAGGTGGGCAAAGGGGCCCATATTCCAAAGAGCACCTTTCGGATTTCACTGGTCATTTTTTACAGAATTTGATTTCAAACTCCTTACCACACATTTGGGCCCCTAGAATGCCAGGGGAGTATAACTACCCCACAAGTGACCCCATTTTGGAAAGAAGAGACCCCAAGGTATTCGTTGATGGGCATAGTGAGTTCATGGAAGTTTTTATTTTTTGTCACAAGTTAGTGGAATATGAGACTTTGTATGAAAAAAAAAAAAAAATATCATCATTTTCCACTAACTTGTGACAAAAAATAAAAAATTCTAGGAACTCGCCATGCCCCTCACGGAATACCTTGGGGTGTCTTCTTTCCAAAATGGGGTCACTTGTGGGGTAGTTATACTGCCCTGGCATTTTCCAGGGGCCCTAATGTGTCGTAAGTAGGTAAATGACCTGTGAAATCCGAAAGGTGCTCTTTGGAATATGGGCCCCTTTGCCCACCTAGGCTGCAAAAAAGTGTCACACATCTGGTATCTCCGTACTCAGAAGTTGGGGAATGTGTTTTGGGGTGTCATTTTACATATACCCATGCTGGGTGAGAGAAATATCTTGGCAAAAGACAACTTTTCCCATTTTTTTATACAAAGTTGGCATTTGACCAAGATATTTATCTCACCCAGCATGGGTATATGTAAAAAGACACCCCAAAACACATTCCTCAACTTCTCCTGAGTACGGAGATACCAGATGTGTGACACTTTTTTGCAGCCTAGGTGGGCAAAGGGGCCCATATTCCAAAGTGCACCTTTCGGATTTCACTGGTCATTTTTTACAGAATTTGATTTCAAACTCCTTACCACACATTTGGGCCCCTAGAATGCCAGGGCAGTAGAACTACCCCACAAGTGACCCCATTTTGGAAAGAAGAGACCCCAAGGTATTCGCTGATGGGCATAGTGAGTTCATGGAAGTTTTTATTTTTTGTCACAAGTTAGTGGAATATGAGACTTTGTATGAAAAAAAAAAAAAAAAAAAAAAATAATCATTTTCCACTAACTTGTGACAAAAAATAAAAAATTCTAGGAACTCGCCATGCCCCTCACGGAATACCTTGGGGTGTCTTATTTCCAAAATGGGGTCACTTGTGGGGTAGTTATACTGCCCTGGCATTTTCCAGGGGCCCTAATGTGTCGTAAGTAGGTAAATGACCTGTGAAATCCGAAAGGTGCTCTTTGGAATATGGGCCCCTTTGCCCACCTAGGCTGCAAAAAAGTGTCACACATCTGGTATCTCCGAACTCAGGAGAAGTTGGGGAATGTGTTTTGGGGTGTCATTTTACATATACCCATGATGGGTGAGAGAAATATCTTGGCAAATGACAACTTTTCCCATTTTTTTATACAAAGTTGGCATTTGACCAAGATATTTCTCTCACCCAGCATGGGTATATGTAAAATGACACCCCAAAACACATTCCCCAACTTCTCCTGAGTACGGCGATACCAGATGTGTGACACTTTTTTGCAGCCTAGATGCGCAAAGGTGCCCAAATTCCTTTTAGGAGGGCATTTTTAGACATTTGGATACCAGACTTCTTCTCACGCTTTGGGGCCCCTAGAATGCCAGGGCAGTATAAATACCCCACATGTGACCCCATTTTGGAAAGAAGACACCCCAAGGTATTCAATGAGGGGCATGGCGAGTTCATAATAATTTTTTTTTTTTGGCACAAGTTAGCGGAAATTGATATTTTTTATTTTTTTCTCACAAAGTCTCCCTTTCCGCTAACTTTGGACAAAAATTTCAATCTTTCATGGACTCAATATGCCCCTCACGGAATACCTGGGGGTGTCTTCTTTCCGAAATGGGGTCACATGTGGGGTATTTATACTGCCCTGGCATTCTAGGGGCCCTAAAGCGTGAGAAGAAGTCTGGAATATAAATGTCTAAAAAATTTTACGCATTTGGATTCCGTGAGGGGTATGGTGAGTTCATGTGAGATTTTATTTTTTGACACAAGTTAGTGGAATATGAGACTTTGTAAGAAAAAAAAAAAAAAATTCCGCTAACTTGGGCCAAAAAAATGTCTGAATGGAGCCTTACAGAGGGGTGATCAATGACAGGGGGGTGATCAATGACAGGGGGGTGATCAATGACAGGGGGTGATCAATGACAGGGGGGTGATCAGGGAGTCTATATGGGGTGATCACCCCCCTGTCATTGATCACCCCCCTATAAGGCTCCATTCAGATGTCCGTATGTGTTTTGCGGATCCGATCCATGTATCCGTGGATCCGTAAAAATCATACAGACATCTGAATGCAGCCTGACAGGGGGGGGTGATCAATGACAGGGGGGTGATCAGGGAGTCTATATGGGGTGATCACCCCCCCCTGGAAGGCTCCAGGGAGACGCCTGTATGTGTTTTGCGGATCCGATCCATCTATCAGGGGATCCGTAAAAATCATGCGGACGTCTGAATGGAGCTTTACAGGGGGGTGATCAATGACAGGGGGGTGATCAGGGAGTCTATATGGGGTGATCACCACAGTCATTGATCACGCTCCCCTGTAAGGCTCCATTCAGACGTCCGTATGCGTTTTGCGGATCCGATCCATCTATCAGTGGATCCGTAAAAATCATGCGGACGTCTGAATGGAGCTTTACAGGGGTGTGATCAATGACAGGGGGGTGATCAATGACAGGGGGGGGTGATCAGGGAGTCTATATGGGGTGATCACCACAGTCATTGATCATGCCCCTGTAAGGCTCCATTCAGATGTCCGTATGTGTTTTGCGGATCTGATCCATGTATCCGTGGATCCGTAAAAATCATACGGACATCTGAATGCAGCCTGACAGGGGGGGTGATCAATGACAGGGGGGTGATCAGGGAGTCTATATGGGGTGATCACCCCCCCTGGAAGGCTCCAGGGAGACGCCTGTATGTGTTTTGCGGATCCGATCCATCTATCAGTGGATCCGTAAAAATCATGTGGACGTCTGAATGGAGCTTTACAGGGGTGTGATCAATGACAGGGGGGTAATCAATGACAGGGGGGTGATCAGGGAGTCTATATGTGGTGGTCACCACAGTCATTGATCACGCCCCTGTAAGGCTCCATTCAGACGTCCGTGTGCGTTTTGCGGATCCGATCCATCTATCAGTGGATCCGTAAAAATCATGCGGACATCTGAATGGAGCTTTACAGGGGTGTGATCAATGACAGGGGGGTAATCAATGACAGGGGGGTGATCAGGGAGTCTATATGGGGTGATCAGGGGCTAATAAGGGGTTAATAAGTGACGGGGGGGTGTAGTGTAGTGTAGTGGTGCTTGGTGCTACTTTACTGAGCTACCTGTGTCCTCTGGTGGTCGATCCAAACAAAGGGGACCACCAGAGGACCAGGTAGCAGGTATATTAGACGCTGTTATCAAAACAGCGTCTAATATACCTGTTAGGGGTTAAAAAAATCACATCTCCAGCCTGCCAGCGAACGATCGCCGCTGGCAGGCTGGAGATCCACTCTCTTACCTTCCGTTCCTGTGAGCGCGCGCGCCTGTGTGCGCGCGTTCACAGGAAATCTCGGCTCAAGCGAGATGACGCCAATCGGCGTTAGTGTGACCTGGGAGCACCGCAGAGATGACGCCTTTCGGCGTTAGCGTGACGGTAAGTGGTTAAAGGAGCATCACATGCTTGAAACAATCTTATTTATCCACAATTTTGAAAGGGTGGCAATAATTTTGTCCAGACCATTTTTGGAGTTTGGTGTGACATTATGTCTAATTTGATTTTTTTTCCTCCCTTTTTTGGTTTTGTTCCAATACACACCAAGGGAATAAACATATGTATAGCAAAACACGTGTTACTGCAATACTTTTCTGTGGGCGATACTTCATTTTCTTGAAAAATTTCAGGGGTGCCAACATTTACGGCCATGACTGTATGTTGCTCCTCTATTACATGTGAGACCTTATTACTTTTTCAAGAGAAAAAAAAAAAAGTTAACAGTATAAATGAGACAACTTCTGAGAGACTGTGACTGGCATGTATGACCATAGGGAAGGACTGATAGCCACACATACAGCATCCGATGTGTTAGTGCCACGGGCAATACTATGAGGCTAAAGGAACACCTGCCCTAGTTTAGGATAATGATTTCACACGGGCATGGCATAGGAGAATGAAATATAAGACAAGCATCTAATACAGGCATGTTGGCCTCACAAGAGGACATTAGTGATAAATTAAATCACCATTGCCTGGAGGAGAGCCTGGAGCAGGAGGAAGAATAACGCTGAACATCATAACCAAAGGGAGTAGAGAGACAGGACAGGCTGAGAGACGGATATCTAACGCAGCTTTGAATTGAATGTCCATCAAAAGTCAGATAGCAATTAAAAAAACAAAAAAAGATGGATACCCAGCAGGTCAGATAGCCACAGAAAGTATTTAGGTCAGCTGTTTATTTTTATAAAAAGAAAGGGAAAAAAATAATACTGTGAATACAGAGTATTGATAACAAATGAGTCTATACTCATGAGACAATACATCAAGAGCAGAGTCTACTAAATTCTCTGGTACTGAACAAATAACTTGAAAAGACATACCTCTATTTTTACCGTCATCGAGAAATCAAGCTGCCACTGCCCTCCGGCGCTCTTCTCTACATAATAATCCTAATGATGATAAATGTGCATTTCACATTACAATACTGGATTATTGATAGGAAACTACTATCTGGAAAATTTTGTAAGTGCCGATCGTCTGCCCAAGGACCATTTTACACACCTGAAGGTGCTCCGACCTCACTGCTCCATTTACATTGATAAATAGCATCCTATGGCCGAAACATCACTGCAATGTGCTAGTCCACCTACTGAAATAGATGCTCATGCTCAGTTCCTTCCTTCAATTGCCACCAGTCCTATCTACTGTTAGAGGCTGGGACTGTTACAGGGAGAGGGCAGCAGCAGAAAGGACACACTGTCTGAGAAAGGACAGAGTTGTGATAGGGAGAGAGAGCAACAGCAGTAAGGACATGCCCCCTTAGAATGGACACACCCATTGAGCTGTGATAGGGAGAGAACTGAAGCAGAAAGGACATCCCCTGATCTGCTAGTCAGAAATGAGTCTATGAATCAATGAATGTGGAGATCTTTCAAATTTGGATCCATCTGATGTATAGGGCTGATTCTATCTTTGTTAGAAAAAGAATGTAATTTACTATATGAAGTCAAATTTTTATTTTTCACATCTGCAGCGACCTGCAGAGGGAGAAAGGGAAGAGTGGAGTAGTAATTGTGGCAATAATAGGGGCTGTAGTAGTTCATGGTGGCTGTCCTCATCCCAACGCTCCCTTGGAGGGGCCATGCAGTGAATGGAGAATGAAGGGCACATCATTTCTTCCCTTGGGATTTCTGGGACTCCTGCCTGGTGTTCAGTGAGTTGCACTTGATGTTAAGTTATAGCAGAGTGCGAGGCAGGAGGTCAGAAGGTGAGAGGGCCGACATATGTATGATGCAATTACCAGGCCCAGTTTACTTGAAACAGATAACAGTCTCATTACTGAGGATGATAGGTGCTGCAGTACAAGCATATATGTAACACCCCAGAGTTGAGTTACTACACACCTCTACACCGCTACTGTCTTCTAAGAGCTTTTATATTGTCATCTGATGTAATTTACATTATGTCTTCACAAATGTGCATGTAAAACTATGTTAAACACAATTGTTATTGTAATTTTACAGGTCCACCAGCAGGTGGCAGCATCATTGGGAGAGATAGTTTTAATGTTATGGCCATTCAGAGTGGAACAATCCTGTTTTATTCTGACCCCCTGCTGAAGAGAAGTGGAGGTTTCCGGCTTCCTGCAGCAAGGGAGGAAAAAAACTGTTGGAACCAGTTCTAGTTGGCCCCTGCATAGGGAAGACAGCAAGGACCAAGTCTCGGTCTGAGAATTGATCAAATTCCCAGTCTGAGCCCTGCAGATCAACTGGATGAAAAGAAGCAGAAAACTGCAAACAACCTCCAGAGTTCCAGGAAGAAAGGATCCCCTGAGAAATCATCTGTGAGTTAAGTCCTATGACCTAGGAGAAGCCATTCCTCCTCAGCTAGTCTGTCCCCACAAAGGAGAGGCTACAGAAAAGTGCAGATTCCTTCCTGCCACAGTTACAGAGCTATCAAGCAGACGTCCTATACTGCAAGCTCCCCACATATCAAGCAGAAGCATTTATTCCTGCCAATGATTGCCAAAACCTGCTGGGACCAGAGACCAAAGCTGTATACAAGTTATCTTCAGTAAAGAAAAGTTTGAACTTCATCTAAAGGTCTGGACATCATTTCTGCTGCAAAATTCAACTATTACTCCTACTATCACTACACTTAAATTTATTGCAAGTGAGCCAGAAGTCCAGCCGTACCCAGGTAGGAGACACCATTGACACAATTATCACCACCCTATAGAGACATTAAAAGACATTACACCATTCTGGAATTCCTAATCTGGGACGTGCGTTATAACACCTTGGAAGGGCCCTGGGGTATTACCCTGCGCACGCTGCAATTGGCAGCACGACAAATACAGAACATTAAATACCCGTTTCCCGGCCTACTGCATATACTGTAGTCATAGTTCTGAGATATTTCATAGGCACTTTGCAATCTCCCTGAATAACTAAAATATACAAGTTTCTCAAAAATGTGGTACGCACTGGAGGTTAAAACCCATTGGGTGCACCTCCAATAGAGGCAGACCAAGTAGCTGCTATGGGGCACGTGGGGGAAGGGGGCCCGGCCTTGGACTAAGAACCACAACCACTTATTTCAATTAGTACAATATTTCCCATCCAGAGTCCCTGCCAGGAGCTCGGGCCCCGTCTTCCAGGTCCCCTCACTGCTTCTGTGCAAGTTGTGCTTTGGATTTTCCCCCTCCCCCCATCAAGGGCCTGATTCTACCATGAGGAGATAGATGCCTCTAGCCTCAGGAAGCTGCCTGCAACATGTCCAGCACTGCTGATGAGAGCTCCATTTGTCAGCAGCAACAACAAGATGTGCTGCTACCATAAGAAGCCTCCCCAGAGCTCACCATTTCCCACTCTGCTCCTCTTTCCTGTCCTGGCACACTGCAGCTTCCTCTTTGCTGCAATGTAATCCAGTTCATCAGTCGGGACAGAGAAAGAGGGGAAGAGAGCCTGCACTAGCAGACTAAGTGCTATTAGTTTAAAGGGATCGTCCAGTTTCATGGCTGAACTTGAACATAAGCTCCCCTTCACTCCTTTAGCATATAGGATAGGAGCATGAGAGCATTTACTTGCCCTGAGGCTCCCCTTGTGCTGCATCATGAAGGGCAAGGCCTGTTTGTTGTGAGCTGGTAACGTACCATGCTTCACAACACTATGCTGGACGTAGATTTCCACCAGCCCTAACCTGAACAACCCCTTTAAACAGCTCATCTTCTGAATATTTAATCTAGAGTCTCCCTGCTCAACATGAAAAGTACCATCTAATCTGCACAGAAGGTACGTTTGTTCCATTGTAATATGTGTGTGTAATACATGTACATATGATTGTGTAATGTACTGTATTCTGTAGATGCAATACTCCAGAGTGGTATTACCATTTCTTTACCCTGCTACTGCATTTCATTGCTACTAATAATGTCATCTATGTATTTGTTCCAGGTCTTCCTACATTGTGCATTCTTAATGTTGTTATGAAACGGTTATGTTCATGTAATATGCCTGGTTCAACAGCAGGTGGCAGCAGATATATGGCAGAGAGATCTTTAGATAGAATGGAACTTACCATTCTATTCTCCCCCTTTTGGGCATAAGTGGGCTAGTACTATTTCCTCTGAAGGGAGGGGCAGCAGGAAGTGTGTAGTCAGTCTAAGCCCTGGCAATGTCAGATGCAGACGTGCCATGATGTAGCAGCTAGAGGAGCCTCCCCTGCTGTAGCAGGAGTCTCTTCAGAGGGAAGCCGCTCATAGAACACCATGACTCCTTACAGATTTACCTACAGAGTTTCCTGAGGGGGTCAACAGCCAAAGGCGCACCACTCCACAGAGAACAGACCAAAAGTTCAGCTGCCTGACTAAAGCCGAGTTTAGCACAGGAGAGAGAGATAAAGCAGAATACCCAGGTTTGCCTGCCAGTTTACGCCAAAACCTGTTGGAACCAAGAAAAAGCCTGAATATTTACTAGATGCAAGTTTATTCAAGTAAATCTGTTGAACATTATAAAGTCTGGACTTGACTTATTTCTCCACCTCCACCGTTATTTTCCCTTTATTACTTCGGAGCCAAACCCTAAGAATCGACGGTATCTAGGTATGAGCACCGTGACACACACAGAGACTATTGAATCCACACCACACCTCTCAGCATTCCTGTAAACCTGGGACACGATTGGCCCTGGGGGAAGCAGCACGTTGCATATATATATATATGTATGTGTAATATACTGTATGTATGTATGATTGTGTAATGTATCTGTATATATGTATCTAATAAATGTATGAATAAGTAAATTTATATATTTATAGTGATGAGCGGCATAGGCAATATTTGTTTTCGTGATATTTCCACAAATTTTTTGCATAATATTCAAAATAAATCCGCAAATTCTAGAATTCGTGATCTCCAGTCATTATTTTCCTGACTGTGCAAATCGCCAATAATGATGCACGTATTTTTTTCGCAATACATACAGCTTTATATTTTATCAGGTCTGAGTAGATATTACTGATTGGTGCACTAAGTATTGTTGTGACATCACAGCACAATGTCTGTAGCATGTATGTATGGACAGCAGAGAAACAGTAATTCCTACCACACTACCTAACACCCTGCACTGGAACCTATCAGCTACACTCTATCACTATCTAACCTACACTGACTGTCTTCCACTAACTATATGTATTATATATATGAGCTAACTAACTATCTGTATTATATATATGAGCTAACTAACTATCTGATGTAATTGTAAAGGAATAGGATCCAGATGAAAGCGCAGAGCACAGCAATGTCACTGCTCTCTGTCTCAGAGCTGCAAAAAAAAAAAGGTAGAACATGGCTGCTAGGAAGTTTCCTATATAGTAAAGGGGTAGGCAACTTTCCTATTGATTGCTAGGGATGTTGCTAAGCTCTGACAAAGATATTGCAGCCTTCTCATTGGCCCACAAGCAAGAAGGGAGGTTACTAGAATATTCGCGATTACGAATATATAGCACTATATTCTACATCATCGCGAATTCTCGAAGTACTGATATTCACGATAAAAATCTGCGATTAGAATATTCGCGATCAACACTATATATGTACACATTATATATATGTGAGATGTGAGTGTACTATTTGTACAGTATATATGATTGCGGAATGTATGTGTATATACACTGCTCAAAAAAATAAAGGGAACACTTAAACAACACAATGTAACTCCAAGTCAATCACACTTCTGTGAAATCAAACTGTCCACTTAGGAAGCAACACTGAGCGACAATCAATTTCACATGCTGTTGTGCAAATGGGATAGACAACAGGTGGAAATTATAGGCAATTAGCAAGACACCCTCAATAAAGGAGTGGTTCTGCAGGTGGTGACCTGACCACTTCTCAGTTCCTATGCTTCCTGGCTGATGTTTTGGTCACTTTTGAATGCTGCCAGTGCTTTCACTCTAGTGGTAGCATGAGACGGAGTCTACAACCCACACAAGTGGCTCAGGTAGTGCAGCTTATCCAGGATGGCACATCAATGCGATCTGTGGCAAGAAGGTTTGCTGTGTCTGTCAGCGTAGTGTCCAGAGCATGGAGGCGCTACCAGGAGACAGGCCAGTACATCAGGAGACGTGGAGGAGGCCGTAGGAGGTCAACAACCCAGCAGCAGGACCGCTACCTCCACATTTGTGCAAGGAGGAAC
This sequence comes from Bufo bufo, assembly GCF_905171765.1. NCBI lineage: Eukaryota > Metazoa > Chordata > Amphibia > Anura > Bufonidae > Bufo > Bufo bufo. The sequence continues at coordinate 20,065 of NW_024400256.1, forward strand.
AGGAGGAGCACTGCCAGAGCCCTGCAAAATGACCTCCAGCAGGACACAAATGTGCATGTGTCTGCTCAAACGGTCAGAAACAGACTCCATGAGGTTGATATGAGGGTCCAACGTCCACAGGTGGGGGTTGTGCTTACAGCCCAACACCGTGCAGGACGTTTGGCATTTTCCAGAAAACACCAAGATTGGCAAATTCGCCACTGGCGCCCTGTGCTCTTCACAGATGAAAGCAGGTTCACACTGAGCACATGTGACAGACGTGACAGAGTCTGGAGACGCCGTGGAGAACGTTCTGCTGCCTGCAACATCCTCCAGCATGACTGGTTTGGCATTGGGTCAGTAATGGTGTGGGGTGGCATTTCTTTGGAGGGCCGCACAGCCCTCCATGTGCTCGCCAGAGGTAGCCTGACTGCCATTAGGTACCGAGATGAGATCCTCAGACCCCTTGTGAGACCATATGCTGGTGCGGTTGGCCCTGGGTTCCTCCTAATGCAAGACAATGCTAGACCTCATGTGGCTGGAGTGTGTCAGCAGTTCCTGCAAGACGAAGGCATTGATGCTATGCACTGGCCCGCCCGTTCCCCAGACCTGAATCGAATTGAGCACATCTGGGACATCACGTCTCGCTCTATCCACCAACGTCACGTTGCACCACAGACTGTCCAGGAGTTGGCAGATGCTTTAGTCCAGGTCTGGGAGGAGATCCCTCAGGAGACCGTCTGCCACCTCATCAGGAGCATGCACAGGCGTTGTAGGGAGGTCATACAGGCACGTGGAGGCCACACACACACTACTGAGCCTCATTTTGACTTGTTTTAAGGACATTACATCAAAGTTGGATCAGCCTGTAGTGTGTTTTTCCACTTTAATTTTAAGGTGACTCCAAATCCAGACCTCCATGGGTTAAAAAATTTGATTTCCTTTTTTTTTTTGTGTGTGATTTTGTTGTCAGCACATTCAACTATGTAAAGAACAAAGTATTTCAGAAGAATATTTAATTAATTCAGATCTAGGATGTGTTATTTTTGTGTTCCCTTTATTTTTTTGAGCAGTGTATATATATACAAACCGGATTCCAAAAAAGTTGGGACACTTGGGTTGTCCTTGTCCTCTTTGGTCCGGATAACATGGGGTCCCAGATTTCCAAAAAGAACTTTGAATCGTGACTCGTCTGACCACAGAACAGTCTTCCATTTTGCCACACTCAATTTTAATTGATCCCTGGCCCAGTGAAAACCCCTGAGCTTGTGGATCTTGCTTAGAAATGGCTTCTTCTTTGCACTGTAGAGTTTCAGCTGGCAACGGCGGATGGCACGGTGGATTGTGTTCACTGACAATGGTTTCTGGAAGTATTCCTGAGCCCATTCTGTGATTTCCTTTACAGTAGCATTCCTGTTTGTGGTGCAGTGTCGTTTAAGGGCCCGGAGATCACGGGCATCCAGTATGGTTTTACGGCCTTGACCCTTACGCACAGAGATTGTTCCAGATTCTCTGAATCTTTGGATGAGGTTATGCACAGTTGATGATGATAGATGCAAAGTCTTTGCAATTTTTCGCTGGGTAACACCTAATTGCTCCACTATCTTTCTGAGCAACATTGTGGGAATTGGTGATCCTCTACCCATCTTGGCTTCTGAGAGACACTGCCACTCTGAGAAGCTCTTTTTATACCCAATCATGTTGCCAATTGACCTAATTAGTGTTAATTGGTCTTCCAGCTCTTCGTTATGCTCAAATTTACTTTTTCCAGCCTCTTATTGCTACTTGTCCCAACTTTTTGGGGATTTGTTGACACCGTGGAAATTGGAATCAACGTATTTTTCCTTTAAAATGATACATTTACTCGTATTAAACGTTTGATCTGTCATCTACGTTCTATTACAAATAAAATATTGATATTTGCCATCTCCACATCATTGCATTCAGTTTTTATTCACAATTTGTTTAGTGTCCCAACTTTTTTGGAATCCGGTTTGTATACAGGGGGAGTGTCTGGACTCCTTCCTGCAAGAGTGACGCCCCTCTGGGCACCTTACTGGCTCATTTGAATACCAAATAAACTGGATTTTTAGAGGATAAAAATATCTCTTGCTGGAACAAAGGCACATCTTGAAATAAGGTACTAAGTGCTATTAGGCCATGGCTTTACTTCAATAGCGATTATCCTGGTGGCAGATTTCCTTTAAAGCTCACCTACAGCAGTGAAGAAAAATGGCTGGGTTGTTATGGAAACCTGGAGTAAAACTGTGTATGTGGAGGCTGCGAGCTTCTATTGGCTTATATGGGTCATGTGACCAAGCTTCTATTGGCTAATGCATTTTTGGGGAATATCTCAAGAACAGTATATCCTAGATTGCTGAGACCTGGTCTAAAACCTTCCTGGACAACTGATGAACCTGTGAGACAAATTTCATGATTGTAAATGCGACGGTGCGGGTACCTTTAGCGAACATACATACACACACACTCAGCTTTATATATTAGATATACAGTATATATCCTTATTTTAGCAGGTGATTTGAACCTAGCTTTTAATCCTCTGATTGACACCTCCTCGAAGAAGTCTGCCATATCCTCTAGGGCGATCCGAGCTACTCTGGCTAGATTGTTCAATCTTGTTTTAATTGATGTATGGAGATGTTTGAATCCAAATGTCATTGACTATTCTTTTTACTCCCCAGCTAACAACTCTTACAGCAGAATTGACTATATACTGGTATCGAAGGAGCATCTGCAACTCTGTTCCTCAGCCAGAATCGGGGTTATGACGCTTTCCGACCATGCACCGATCTTTTGCTCCCTTCGTCCTCCCCCTGGACCGGGTGGTCGTCTTGCTGGAGGCTCAACGAGTCCATCCTGGGTAATGAACATTACAAAAATCGATTATCTTCCCTCCTGAAAGAATATTTCACCCTTAACCAGACCCCTTCTGTTTCCCCCAATGTACTTTGGGACGCTCATAAAGTTTATATCAGGGGTAGGGATGAGCGAACCCGAACTGTATAGTTCGGGTTCATACCGAATTTTGGGGTGTCCGTGACACGGACCCGAACCCGAACATTTTGGTAAAAGTCCGGGTTCGGGTTCGGTGTTCGGCGCTTTCTTGGCGCTTTTTGAAAGGCTGCAAAGCAGCCAATCAACAAGCGTCATACTACTTGGCCCAAGAGGCCATCACAGCCATGCCTACTATTGGCATGGCTGTGATTGGCCAGTGCACCATGTGACCCAGCCTCTATTTAAGCTGGAGTCACGTAGCGCCGCACGTCACTCTGCTATGATCAGTATAGGGAGAAGTTGCAGCTGCGACGTTAGGGCGAGATTAGGCAGATTAACTCCTCCAAAAGACTTCATTCTGTGATCGATCTGCAGCTGTGGATCATTGAAGTGCTATTATTGACTTGCTCACTTTTTTGAGGCTGCCCAGAGCGTTTTTAGATCACTTTTTTTCTGGGGTGATTGGCGGCCATTTTGTGACTTGTGGTGCGCCAGCACGAGCTATCACCAAGTGTATTTAACCATCGATAGTGTGGTTATTTTGTGCTATATCCTACATCAGCTGCAGGCTGAGCCTGTGTCACCGAAGTGCATTTAACCATCAACAGTCTGGTTATTTTTTGGCCATATACTACATTAGCTGCAGGCTGAGCCTGTGTCAAAGAAGTGCATTTAACCATCAACAGTCTGGTTATTTTTTGGACGTATACTACATCTGGTGCAGGCTGAGCCTGTGTCACCCAAGTGCATTTAACCATCAACAGTGTGGTTATTTTTTGGCCATATATTACATCAGGGGCAAGTTGAGCCTGTCACCCAGCGCCTAAAAAATAGACCTGACATTTCTATTCAACCAAATCTGCACAGTTTTAGCTGGTCAAGTTATTTGTAGTGACCGTAAAAGCAGACTTTTTGTTCTGGGTTGAAAAAGCATTCCCAAATTTGCCATTCTGAAAATAACTAGTTTGTGGTATTTGAGGCCTACTTGAAATCTATCCCAAAAAGAAAATCTTACATTGAAGGTATTGATAGTGTCATTCAGAAAAACCTAAGACACACGCTAGCGTGCTGATAGAAGTGTCATTCTGTGATTAAACCTATAACTGTCACACAGCGCAAAAAAAAACAGGTCTCACATCTCTATTCAACCAAATCTGTACTGTTTAATCTGGTCAAGTTATTTGTAGCGACCGTAAAAGCCCTATTTTTTTTCTGGGTTGAAAAAGCATTCCCAAATTTGCCATTCTCAAAATAACTAGTTTGTGGTATTTGAGGCCTACTTGAAATCTATCCCAAAAAGAAAATCTTACATTGAAGGTATTGATAGTGTCATTCAGAAAAACCTAAGACACACGCTAGCGTGCTGATAGAAGTGTCATTCTGTGATTAAACCTATAACTGTCACACAGCGCAAAAAAAAACAGGTCTCACATCTCTATTCAACCAAATCTGCACAGTTTTATCTGGTCAAGTTATTTGTAGTGACCGTAAAAGCACACTTTTTGTTCTGGGTTGAAAAACCATTCCCAAATTTGCCATTCTCAAAATAACTAGTTTCTGGTATTTGAGGCCTACTTGAAATCTATCCCAAAAAGGATATCTTACATTGAAGGTACTGATAGTGTCATTCATAAAAACCTAAGACACACGCTACCGTGCAGATAGAAGTCTGATTCTGAGATTAAACCTTAACCTGTCACACAGTGCAAAAAAAAACAGGTCTCCCATTTCTATTCAAGCAAATCTGTACTGTTTAATCTGGTCAAGTTATTTGTAGCGACCGTAAAAGCCCTATTTTTTTTCTGGGTTGAAAAACTATTCCCAAATTTGCCATTCTCAAAATAACTAGTTTCTGGTATTTGAGGCCTACTTGAAATCTATCCCAAAAAGGATATCTTACATTGAAGGTACTGATAGTGTCATTCAGAAAAACCTAAGACACACGCTACCGTGCAGATAGAAGTCTGATTCTGTGATTAAACATTAACCTGTCACACAGTGCAAAAAAAAAACAGGTCTCACATTTCTATTCAATGGTCTGCCGGGTGTTCACTCCAAGGTCATGGAAGTCACGCCTGCGGCCACCCCGTTCTCCGAGGGATATGTCCTGAAATCCAGCTGAAAGCTGCAGAACATCAGTCGGAGGTCTCTCCACTACTGGCGGGCCTCTCTGGCGCCCTCTTCCCACAATCAAAGGCTCGGCTGGTGGCTGCTGGGGTCTTTCAATGCGTCTAGGTTCTTGAGCCTCTTGCTCCTGTCCAGGATGTCCTTGGCTGGGCTGCCCCCTGGCACGTGCTCTTCCGCGGGCTCTGGCTCGTCCACTCATCTTCTATTCCTGAGAGGATATAAACCGCTAATAAGGTCAATCTGCCGCCTAGCAGCTCCGCCGTGGCACAATCACCTCAGAACTCGCACACTGGTGACTTTAGGTATCTTCACTGGTCACTTTGAGCAGAATGATGACATCCGAGTCACGGCACCAAATGTAACCCTATTTTCCTTGCACCATCTGCGACACCTCCAGCTTTCACACTCACTCGGTCACCACCTCCTCCAGGCATAAACTCTAAGTGGACTCTAAGGGACGACACTCAGGTCTTCTGTGGTTTAAAGCTTTATTGAGGTGTAGTGCACTTGGCTGGAGCCTGTAATACAACAGGGAAACACTGCCACTATGTGGTATACAGCCAGGTCACCAGCCCACCTATATCATAACAGGCAGTCATTATATTACATTCCCACATACATGTTACAGGATATAACAAAGCATACAGAAAAATGAACAAGAGAAAATCATTTACAAAGATATTGCAGCAGGGTGACCTGGAATACAGCATGTCTTGCAGCCATTTTAGGAAGAACACATGTCTCTTTAACTGTACATCATCTACTCAGGCTAGCATGTGCTGCAGGGTTTAAAGGCTGCTAAAAAACATACAGTCACCTCTTTACATTCTACAGAACTATTATGGGTATATATTATAACTTTTTACAATAGATAAATGAACTTTAGCTTTAGAGAACTTAGACAGAGATCCTACCTCCTTCACAGTAAATGTCTGCACTGAGGAGACCAAACCAAGTAGCAGAATACACAGGGGGCTTTCTGGAAGAGTCCACTGTAAAGACTCTGTCTGTTAAAACTTTCCTCAGTTATCTAATAGCACATTTGAAGAGGTTTATTTAGCATGTCCTGACTCTCTGCTAACAGCTTATGAATATATGGAACTATATTTAACAAGTGATCATTGCTGCAGCTCCTTTATATTGGTATGACCCTATTGCAAACCTGCAGAATGGATATTTGGTGAAACTTCATGTGGTTCATATCGACTGTACTACACCACTGACTTGGTGCCTGGGCCTAAATACAGTACAGACCAAAAGTTTGGACACACCTTCTCATTCAAAGAGTTTTCTTTATTGTCATGACTATGAAAATTGTAGATTCACACTGAAGGCATCAAAACTATGAATTAACACATGTGGAATTATATACATAACAAACAAGTGTGAAACAACTGAAAATATGTCATATTCTAGGTTCTTCAAAGTAGCCACCTTTTGCTTTGATTACTGCTTTGCACACTCTTGGCATTCTCTTGATGAGCTTCAAGAGGTAGTCCCCTGAAATGGTTTTCACTTCACAGGTGTGCTCTGTCAGGTTTAATAAGTGGGATTTCTTGCCTTATAAATGGGGTTGGGACCATCAGTTGCGTTGAGGAGAAGTCAGGTGGATACACAGCTGATAGTCCTACTGAATAGACTGTTAGAATTTGTATTATGGCAAGAAAAAAGCATCTAAGTAAAGAAAAAGGAGTGGCCATCATTACTTTAAGAAATGAAGGTCAGTCAGTCAGGCGAAAAATTGGGAAAACTTTGAAAGTAAGGGGTATTTGACCATGAAGGAGAGTGATGGGGTGCTGCGCCAGATGACCTGGCCTCCACAGTCACCGGACCTGAACCCAATCGAGATGGTTTAGGGTGAGCTGGACCGCAGAGTGAAGGCAAAAGGGCCAACAAGTGCTAAGCATCTCTGGGAACTCCTTCAAGACTGTTGGAAGACCATTTCAGGTCACTATCTCTTGAAGCTCATCAAGAGAATGCCAAGAGTGTGCAAAGCAGTAATCAAAGCAAAAGGTGGCTACTTTGAAGAACCTAGAATATGACATATTTTCTGTTGTTTCACACTTGTTTGTTATGTATATAATTCCACATGTGTTAATTCATAGTTTTGATGCCTTCATAGTCATGAAAATAAAGAAAACTCTTTGAATAAGATGGTGTGTCCAAACTTTTGGTCTGTACTGTATGTGACAGTGGCCTGTTCCAGTGGTGGGTGACGTGATGCCTGATTCTCTGCTATGACATGAAGACTGATTCTGCGCTGACATAAGGCCAGATTCTCTATTAAGGGACCTCTCTCCTCAGCCTGGGTGCCTGGGCCTAAATGTGTGACAGTGGCCTGTTCCAGTGGTGGGTGACGTGATGCCTGATTCTCTGCTATGACATGAAGACAGATTCTGTGCTGACATAAGGCCAGATTCTCTGTTACGGGACCTCTCTCCTCTGCCTGGGTGCCTGGGCCTAAATGTGTGACAGTGGCCTGTTCCAGTGGTGGGTGACGTGAAGCCTGATTCTCTGCTATGACATGAAGACTGATTCTGCGCTGACATAAGGCCAGATTCTCTGTTACGGGACCTCTCTCCTCTGCCTGGGTGCCTGGGCCTAAATGTGTGACAGTGGCCTGTTTCAGTGGTGGGTGACGTGAAGCCTGATTCTCTGCTATGACATGAAGACTGATTCTGCGTTGACATAAGGCCAGATTCTCTGTTACGGGACCGCTCTCCTCTGCCTGGGTGCCTGGGCCTAAATGTGTGACAGTGACCTGTTCCAGTGGTGGCTGACGTGAAGCCTGATTCTCTGCTATGACATGAAGACAGATTCTGCGCTGACATAAGGCCAGATTCTCTGTTACGGGACCGCTCTCCTCTGTCTGGGTGCCGGGGCCTAAATGTGTGACAGTGGCCTGTTCCAGTGGTGGGTGACGTGAAGCCTGATTCTCTGCTATGACATGAATACAGATTCTGCGCTGACATAAGGCCAGATTCTCTGTTACGGGACCTCTCTCCTCTGCCTGGGTGCCGGGGCCTAAATGTGTGACAGTGGCCTGTTCCAGTGGTGGCTGACGTGAAGCCTGATTCTCTGCTATGACATGAAGACAGATTCTGCGCTGACATAAGGCCAGATTCTCTGTTACGGGACCGCTCTCCTCTGTCTGGGTGCCTTGGGCCTAAATGTGTGACAGTGGCCTGTTCCAGTGGTGGGTGACGTGAAGCCTGATTCTCTGCTATGACATGAAGACAGATTCTGCGCTGACATAAGGCCAGATTCTCTGTTACGGGACCTCTCTCCTCTGCCTGGGTGCCTGGGCCTAAATGTGTGACAGTGGCCTGTTCCAGTGGTGGGTGACGTGAAGCCTGATTCTCTGCTATGACATGAAGACTGATTCTGCGTTGACATAAGGCCAGATTCTCTGTTACGGGACCTCTCTCCTCTGCCTGGGTGCCTGGGCCTAAATGTGTGACAGTGGCCTGTTCCAGTGGTGGCTGACGTGAAGCCTGATTCTCTGCTATGACATGAAGACAGATTCTGCGCTGACATAAGGCCAGATTCTCTGTTACGGGACCGCTCTCCTCTGTCTGGGTGCCGGGGCCTAAATGTGTGACAGTGGCCTGTTCCAGTGGTGGGTGACGTGAAGCCTGATTCTCTGCTATGACATGAACACAGATTCTGCGCTGACATAAGGCCAGATTCTCTGTTACGGGAACTCTCTCCTCTGCCTGGGTGCCTGGGCCTAAATGTGTGACAGTGGCCTGTTCCAGTGGTGTCTGACGTGAAGCCTGATTCTCTGCTATGACATGAAGACAGATTCTGCGCTGACATAAGGCCAGATTCTCTGTTACGGGACCGCTCTCCTCTGTCTGGGTGCCGGGGCCTAAATGTGTGACAGTGGCCTGTTCCAGTGGTGGGTGACGTGAAGCCTGATTCTCTGCTATGACATGAATACAGATTCTGCGCTGACATAAGGCCAGATTCTCTGTTACGGGACCTCTCTCCTCTGCCTGGGTGCCGGGGCCTAAATGTGTGACAGTGGCCTGTTCCAGTGGTGGCTGACGTGAAGCCTGATTCTCTGCTATGACATGAAGACAGATTCTGCGCTGACATAAGGCCAGATTCTCTGTTACGGGACCTCTCTCCTCTGCCTGGGTGCCTGGGCCTAAATGTGTGACAGTGGCCTGTTCCAGTGGTGGGTGACGTGAAGCCTGATTCTCTGCTATGACATGAATACAGATTCTGCGCTGACATAAGGCCAGATTCTCTGTTACGGGACCTCTCTCCTCTGCCTGGGTGCCGGGGCCTAAATGTGTGACAGTGGCCTGTTCCAGTGGTGGGTGACGTGAAGCCTGATTCTCTGCTATGACATGAATACAGATTCTGCGCTGACATAAGGCCAGATTCTCTGTTACGGGAACTCTCTCCTCTGCCTGGGTGCCTGGGCCTAAATGTGTGACAGTGGCCTGTTCCAGTGGTGTCTGACGTGAAGCCTGATTCTCTGCTATGACATGAAGACAGATTCTGCGCTGACATAAGGCCAGATTCTCTGTTACGGGACCGCTCTCCTCTGTCTGGGTGCCGGGGCCTAAATGTGTGACAGTTGCCTGTTCCAGTGGTGGGTGACGTGAAGCCTGATTCTCTGCTATGACATGAATACAGATTCTGCGCTGACATAAGGCCAGATTCTCTGTTACGGGACCTCTCTCCTCTGCCTGGGTGCCTGGGCCTAAATGTGTGACAGTGGCCTGTTCCAGTGGTGGCTGACGTGAAGCCTGATTCTCTGCTATGACATGAAGACAGATTCTGCGCTGACATAAGGCCAGATTCTCTGTTACGGGACCGCTCTCCTCTGTCTGGGTGCCGGGGCCTAAATGTGTGACAGTGGCCTGTTCCAGTGGTGGGTGACGTGAAGCCTGATTCTCTGCTATGACATGAATACAGATTCTGCGCTGACATAAGGCCAGATTCTCTGTTACGGGAACTCTCTCCTCTGCCTGGGTGCCTGGGCCTAAATGTGTGACAGTGGCCTGTTCCAGTGGTGGCTGACGTGAAGCCTGATTCTCTGCTATGACATGAAGACAGATTCTGCGCTGACATAAGGCCAGATTCTCTGTTACGGGACCGCTCTCCTCTGTCTGGGTGCCGGGGCCTAAATGTGTGACAGTGGCCTGTTCCAGTGGTGGCTGACGTGAAGCCTGATTCTCTGCTATGACATGAATACAGATTCTGCGCTGACATAAGGCCAGATTCTCTGTTACAGGACCTCTCTCCTCTGTCTGGGTGCCTGGGCCTAAATGTGTGACAGTGGCCTGTTCCAGTGGTGGCTGACGTGAAGCCTGATTCTCTGCTATGACATGAAGACAGATTCTGCGCTGACATAAGGCCAGATTCTCTGTTACGGGACCGCTCTCCTCTGTCTGGGTGCCTTGGGCCTAAATGTGTGACAGTGGCCTGTTCCAGTGGTGGGTGACGTGAAGCCTGATTCTCTGCTATGACATGAATACAGATTCTGCGCTGACATAAGGCCAGATTCTCTGTTACGGGACCTCTCTCCTCTGCCTGGGTGCCTGGGCCTAAATGTGTGACAGTGGCCTGTTCCAGTGGTGGGTGACGTGAAGCCTGATTCTCTGCTATGACATGAAGACTGATTCTGCGTTGACATAAGGCCAGATTCTCTGTTACGGGACCTCTCTCCTCTGCCTGGGTGCCTGGGCCTAAATGTGTGACAGTGGCCTGTTCCAGTGGTGGCTGACGTGAAGCCTGATTCTCTGCTATGACATGAAGACAGATTCTGCGCTGACATAAGGCCAGATTCTCTGTTACGGGACCTCTCTCCTCTGCCTGGGTGCCTGGGCCTAAATGTGTGACAGTGGCCTGTTCCAGTGGTGGGTGACGTGAAGCCTGATTCTCTGCTATGACATGAATACAGATTCTGCGCTGACATAAGGCCAGATTCTCTGTTACGGGACCTCTCTCCTCTGCCTGGGTGCCGGGGCCTAAATGTGTGACAGTGGCCTGTTCCAGTGGTGGCTGACGTGAAGCCTGATTCTCTGCTATGACATGAAGACAGATTCTGCGCTGACATAAGGCCAGATTCTCTGTTACGGGACCTCTCTCCTCTGCCTGGGTGCCGGGGCCTAAATGTGTGACAGTGGCCTGTTCCAGTGGTGGGTGACGTGAAGCCTGATTCTCTGCTATGACATGAAGACAGATTCTGCGCTGACATAAGGCCAGATTTTCTGTTACGGGACCGCTCTCCTCTGTCTGGGTGCCGGGGCCTAAATGTGTGACAGTGGCCTGTTCCAGTGGTGGGTGACGTGAAGCCTGATTCTCTGCTATGACATGAAGACTGATTCTGCGCTGACATGAAGCCAGATTCTCTGCTATGGCATGAAGAGACTGATTCTCTGCTGACGTGAAGCCAGATTCTCTGCTATGGGACCTCTGTCCAATTGATATTGGTTCATTTTTATTTTTTTAATTTTAATTCATTTCCCTATCCACATTTGTTTGCAGGGGATTTACCTACATGTTGCTGCCTTTTGCAGCCCTCTAGCTCTTTCCTGGGCTGTTTTACAGCCTTTTTAGTGCCCAAAAGTTCGGGTCCCCATTGACTTCAATGGGGTTCGGGTTCGGGACGAAGTTCGGTTCGGGTTCGGATTCCGAACCCGAACATTTACGGGAAGTTCGGCCGAACTTCTCGAACCCGAACATCCAGGTGTTCGCTCAACTCTAATCAGGGGTCAAATTATCAGTCTCTGCTCCTTTCTAAAGAGAGAGTCCGAAAAAAAAGCTAACCTCCCTTCTCTCACTGATTAACTCTTTAGAAAAAGCTCACAAAATTTCTCTGCTTCAGCTCCATCTGTCTGAACTGACATCCCTTAAATCGGAATTGAAGAACCTTCTTAATGAACGTTCTGCTAGGTTCTACTTATCCTCCCAACAAAAGGTCTTCGCCCACGGAGACAAAGCCCCAAAATTTCAAATGCAGAGAATCAAGCGTAGAAAGCTTGCGAACTATGTCCAAAGCATCACGGCTCCTTTGGGCTCCTCATTATTTAGATCAGAAGATATTGCTGAGCAATTTAAGCTCTATTATGAATCCCTCTACAATCTTGCTCCTCCCCCCTTACCTGACCCTTGTTACGATAAAGAACACAACATTTATTCCTTTCTCAAAACATAAAACCTCCCAACTCTTTCGCTAGATCAACAAGCTGCGTTTGCAGCCCCATTTACCTTGTCAGACTTGTCAGCTGCACTCAAGTCCTCCCCTGCAGGGAAATGCCCAGGACTGGATGGTCTACCACTGTCTTTTTATCGCTCCTTTTCAGATATACTTCTACCTCATTTTCGCCCTGTCTGTAACCTTGCTTTGCAAAACAATCCTGCCTCAGCTGACATGACTAGAGCCACCATAACGATCATTCCTAAACCCGGGAAAGACCCAACATCCTGTTCAAATTACCGTCCATATTTCTTTACTAAACACCGGCCTCAAGCTGTTGGCCAAAATGTTGGCTAATAGGCTGCAATGGCTACTCCCTTCTTTAATCCATCCAGACCAGGTGGGATTTGTGAAGGGAAGAGAGGGGAAAGACAATATAATGAAAATTTTAAATGCCCTTTATTTTTCATCCCACAAGGCGATTCCATTGGTCATGCTTGACACAGACACCGAGAAAGCTTTTGACAGAATTGACTGGATGTATATTAGGCTTACTCTAGCCAGGTTTAGTATCCCAGTGCAATTTTCAAATGCGGTTTCGGCTATGTATCATTCTTCCTCTGCGTCTGTGTCAGTGAATGGCATTTTATCTCCCTGCTTCCGTATTAGGAACAGTACTAGACAGGGCTGTCCCCTCCCTCCCCTTATTTTCGTATTGGTCATGGAGACGTTGTTGCAAGCCTTAAGACAACATAAAGACATTGTAGGTCTTCGTGTTGGGAATCGAGAGATTAAATTAGCGGGCTTTGCCGACGACCTCCTGATCCTCACGACCTCTTTGGTTCACTCTCCAATTTTAAAGTCAACCCTGCTAAATCCCAACTCTTTCATAGGGGTTTCTCCCTGGCTGCCCTTAGGTCCCTCCAATCTCAATCCCCATTCAACTGGACCACCCAACAGCTAACATACTTAGGCGTGAATCTCCCCCCTAATACTGCAGACTTATATAAACTTAACAACTTGCCACTCTTACACTCTATTGTTGCCCAGGTGGACTCGTTGGACCTCCTGTACCTCTCTTGGTTCGGCAGAAAAAATATGGTATCTACGCTGGTATTGCCCAGACTGACATACCTAATGCAATCTCTGCCAATTAAGATTCTGAAATCCTTTTTCACTTCTGTTAATAAAATTATCTGTAAATTTATCTGGAGGGGAAGGCGTTCTAGGATCTCCTTCGACATCTTGACCAAGCCTAAACGAATGGGGGAATTGGCCTACCTGACCAAGAAATGTACATGAGAGACATACGTCTAGCCAAAGTGGTGGATTGGATCAGATGCACCCCTCACAAGGCATAGGTCCACATGGAGAATACTTTTCTCCCTTTCTCCCCCCGTACTCTCCTTCTATCTGGTAAGACCCTCCTATTATCACAGAAGGTCCCAAACCCATTGATACAGAACACGTTATCAGTCTGGGATTGGTTCTCCTCACGCAATAAACAGTTGACAATGCCCTAGCCCCTTCTCACTCCAAGAGATATAATTGATTTAGCCCCTAGTGCTCTAAAGGAGAGTTGCCCTCTCTTAATTAGACTCTCATCTACACCCTTATCAGAATTATTAGATAATGAAGGATGTGTTAGATCTCTGTTAGATTTCAGTGACGGTTCAGGAAACTCCACAACTCTCACTTTTCTACAGGGTTTCCTTAACTCAGAAATTCTCTCCCTCCTTAAGTCATCTCCTTTACAGCCCCTATCCTCCTGGTTTGACAAAACACTTGGTGCAAAACACCCTCCCAAAAGAGTAATCTCAACTTTATATAGCCACGTAAAAACTCTTGTATCCCCCATCAAACCAGCAATAATTGGAATTTGGGAGCGAGATTTGAGTTGTCCTTTGACTTCCACAGAGATTTACAGTCAGGTCCATAAATATTGGGACATCGACACAATTCTAAAATTTTTGGCTCTATACACCACCACAATGGATTTGAAATGAAACGAACAAGATGTGCTGTAACTGCAGACTGTCAGCTTTAATTTGAGGGTATTTACATCCAAATCAGGTGAACGGTGCAGGAATTACAACAGTTTGCATATGTGCCTCCCACTTGTTAAGGGACCAAAAGTAATGGGACAATTGGCTTCTCAGCTGTTCCATGGCCAGGTGTGTGTTATTTCCTCATTACCCCAATTACAATGAGCAGATAAAAGGTCCAGAGTTCATTTCCAGTCTGCTATTTGCATTTGGAATCTGTTGCTGTCAACTCTCAAGATAAGATCCAAAGAGCTTTCACTATCAGTGAAGCAAGCCATCATTATGCTGAAAAAACACAACAAACCCATCAGAGAGATAGCAAAAACATTAGGTGCGGCCAAAACAACTGTTTGGAACATTATTAAAAAGAAGGAACGCACCGGTGAGCTCAGCAACACCAAAAGACCCGAAAGACCACGGAAAACAACTGTGGTGGATGACCGAAGAATTCTTTCCCTGGTGAAGAAAACACCCTTCACAACAGTTGGTCAGATCAAGACTACTCTCCAGGAGGTAGGTGTATGTGTGTCAAAGTCAATAATCAGGAGAAGACTTCACCAGAGTGAATACAGAGGGTTCACCACAAGATGTAAACCATTGGTGAGCCTCAAAAACAGGAAGGCCAGATTAGAGTTTGCCAAACGACATCTAATAAAGCCTTCACAGTTCTGGAACAACATCCTATGGACAGATGAGACCAAGATCAACTTGTACCAGAGTGATGGGAAGAGAAGAGTATGGAGAAGGAAAGGAACTGCTCATGATCCTAAGCATACCACCTCATCAGTGAGGCATGGTGGTGGTAGTGTCATGGCGTGGGCATGTATGGCTGCCAATGGAACTGCTTCTCTTGTATTTATTGATGATGTGACTGCTGACAAAAGCAGCAGGATGAATTCTGAAGTGTTTCGGGCAATATTATCTGCTCATATTCAGCCAAATGCTTCAGAACTCATTGGACGGCGCTTCACAGTGCAGATGGACAATGACCCAAAGCATACTGCAAAAGCAACCAAAGAGTTTTTTAAGAGAAAGAAGTGGAATGTTATGCAATGGCCAAGTCAATCACCTGACCTAAATCCGATTAAGCATGCATTTCACTTGCAGAAGACAAAGCTGAAGGGAAAATGCCCCAAGAACAAGCAGGAACTAAAGACAGTTGCAGTCCTCTGAAGTCCCAGATGTGGCAAAGTGGGTCCAAAAAGTTGACCAGATCTATAGATTAGAAGAACTCTCTCACTGGGAGCTTCGTTCTTGGTCCTCATTTCTAGCTATTCGGTCCCCTTGGAAACAATATAGAGGGTTCCACTGACACATTTCTGTATTTTTGTTTTCCATCATGTCTCAGACTGTCTACATGATCTATTATGTCCTATCTGTGGCAACGTGGCTCACTTCTCCTAAATCATGCCCTTATGTTTTGTATTTTTTTGTATTGTTTTGTTATGTTTTGTTTATTTTTCTCCTTTGTACCCCGCAATATGCATATTTTCCTTATGCTGCCTTTTTTGTAACTCAAGCATCACTGAAATTGATCTATCATTGTTATCTCATTTTGCTTACACAATGTATACATACTTGATAATATGTGCCTTTTATCTCATTGGTGATTGTCCTAAAAAACAATAAATATTTTTAATAAAATTAAAAAAAGCTCCTGACTCAGTAGGCGAGGGGGGGATTGGGGGAGACCAACCCCCTCTTACTAAGTAGGACAAAATAACTAAGCTGTGTTCCCATATCCAGCTCTAGTTGGTCACTGCAAATCAACCATGGGTGAACCTATTTAGGCAAACAAGTACAGTGTATTATTTTCTTTCTATATCTACCCCCACCCCTATCTGTCATAGTCTATTTACAATAGTTGTATTTTATGTGGCCGAGGTGTAAGTGCTAACTCTGCAACCTCTATAGCCATGTCCCTAGGCATAGTTCAATGGTATAGTTCATGGCAGTAATTGCTTTGCATCATTCACATATAACATAATATAAAACAAGCTAGATTTCATACTATTTTGAGTCACATAAGGTCACATTTGAGTCACATAAACATTTGAGTCACATTTGCACATAAAATGGACATATCTGTGTATGTAAGCGAATATGGCAGTCTTTTATTGTACTGAATACATGGATCTATATGTTGTTTTGATCCAAACTCCATATGTTATTTCATATTTAGTGTATGTAGGTAATTAGGCAATGGTATGTTAGAAACATTCTCAAATGGCACAGCCGTAAAATATATACAATCTGTTCAGCAAAATCAACTTTAGCCATTTAGACATAATTAAGCATATTCGTAGAAGATCTGCTTAATTATAGCTGGAGTAAAAACCTGACCATCTATGACCAAAATTGACTATAGACAATTCAACTCCCGGCTTCACGTGTGTTCAGGGCATAACACCGTGTGATCAAGTGATCATTAGGACGGGTCTTATCCTATTTGTATGGGCTACGGCAATAAATTCCAATAAAACCAACTAAAAGCAGCTATATGAGAAAACTTTCTTTAATTGGGCAGCAATGGCTCAGTGGTTAGCACTGGTGCCTTACAGCGCTGGAGTCCTGGATTCGAATCCGACCAAGCACAATATCTGCATGGAGTTTGTTTGTTCTCTCCGTGTTTGCCTGGGTTCCTTCCGGTTTCCTTCCACACTCCAAAGTCATACTGATAGGGAACTGAGATTGTGAGCCCCATTGGGGACAGCAAGTGATGCTAATGTCTGTAAAGCGCTGCGGAATATAGTAGCGCTATATAAGTGTATACAATAAAGTGAAAATAATAAAATTCCCTTACGTCCTCAACAGCAGCACAGATGGGGGTTAACTGCCCCTGTGGACTGGTAGGACCGGCGGAATTTTAATGAGCCCAAGAACCAATAAACGATCTTCAGCTCCCTGAAAGGGAGGAGATCACCCCCCAGCCCACCGTGTTTTTTTCTGTCCTCTGGACAGGTGGACTGGCGTGTCGCTCCCTCTCTGGGAGCTGAAGATTGCTTAGGGGTTATTTTCCCCTCCTTAAGCTTAGCTCGCTTTCTATGGATCTCAGTGCCTTTATTTTAGGCCTGATCATGGCGATTTCGGTCTGGGGTACCGTCGGGGAGGGGGGCGTCCCCTCCCCTCTTCTCTCATCATCTGTAGACGGTGCTCCGTCCCTCCGTTACCGCATGTGTGCGGCGCTATGGGCGCCGCCATTTTCCGGAAGTGACGCGCCCTAGGTGCGCTACGTCACTTCCGGTTTTCCGAAGCGTTGCGGTGATGTATAAAACTCACCTTTCTTTTAAACTGGCTCCCTAGAAGGACATCCTGGACTTAGGATTAGTCTGGGGAGACAATTTTCGTATAGGTAGAGTCAGTATAGGCTCTGGTTTTTCTACAAGAGAAAAAAAAAAAAAGGGAGTGGTGCTGATCTCGTTTCAGGAACCCGCCCATTGGGCGGGGCTTTCTCCTTTTAAGCGCCCAGAGCCCATCAGTCAGTGCTCTGGTTGCGTTGCTTTCACAAGTTAGCTCCAGAGCTCTCCTGTGCTTTGTGATATTCCTGCAGTATTGCTTTGCTTGGGTTTTGTACTTCCTCTTCTTTCAGCTCTATTTCTTCTAGTGCTGGTGGGCCCCCTTTAGGTCTGGTTTTCTCCACCTCCTGATATTGTAGGTGTTATGACCTGTTTTGTTTCTTCCATTACAGACTATGGCTTCCCCTAAGGAGCAGGATCAGCGGAAGGCTGGGGCCAAGAGGAAGCATTTGGCATGTTACGAATGTAACACACCCCTAGATGACAGCTGTCCTTACTCCAGATGTGAGAGTTGTCGCACGGCATCCACGGAACCCACGATGCAGGAGATGTTCCAATGGACCAAGACATACGTGGGTGATTCCATCAAGAGAGTAGTTCAGCTGCTTAATTAGAGGCTACCAGGTCCCTCTCAGACTCCCATGGAGGTGGTCGCACCGGTCGAAAGACCTACCCCATGTTCAGTGGGGTCTTCTTCTTCTGAGGAAGAAGAATCTACTTCTTGCTTTTTCCCTCCAGAAAAGACGCAGAAGTTACTCAAGTCCATCAGGTCGGGGGACCAGGATGTTGACATGGGGGAGTCCTCCGATCCCGCCGGTCGGACACAGCGTGTCTTTAGAGCGGATGAGACCCTCCTCTCTGTGATGCGCACAGAGTGGAAAAAGCCTGAGAAGGGTCCAGTGCTTACCAGAAAATTCAGACTCATGTACCCGATGGCTAAACCCTTGGTGGAATCGTGGGGTTCCGTTCCCAAGGTGGACATGGCTATAGCCAAGTTGTACCGGCGCACTCTAGTCCCTGCAGACGATGGGTCTAGCCTGCAGGACCCTCTAGACCGGAGGGCAGAGTGCACCCTTAGGAGGGGTTACGCGGCGGCCGCTGCCTCCGCATCTACTTCCATTGCGGCCACTGAGGTAGCCACCTATCTACGCTCTAGGCTTAATCAAATCCAGACGGATGTGGACCAGAGCGTATCAAGAGACGACATCCTGGCAGCCTTCAAGTCAGCCAACCTGGCTATGGACTTTTTAGTTGATTCCTCCCAGATGCAGCTGAAGCTGGCCGCCAAAACTATGGCCCTAGTTTCAGCTGCCCGCAGACCACTCTGGCTGAAACCGTGGATCGCGGATAACGCATCCAAGTTTAACCTTTGTGGGCTCCCCTTCGAACCAGATAGGTTATTCGGGTCCGAATTGGACAAAATAATGGAGGGGCTCTCCGATAAAAAAGGGAAGAGCCTCCCCCAGCAGCCCTTTCGGGGACGCCCCAGACAGGAAAAGAAGGGCGGAGGTCGTCCTGGGCAGCAGTCTAGGCGCAGAGATTGGGGGGGGCCATCTCGTAAATATCCGAGACGCCCCCGCAAACCCACCAGGGAGGCAAAACCCTCCTGACTATGGGCCTCCTCGAGGCTCTTGGATAAGCCCTGCTGCCCCTGCAGTGTCTCCTCTAGATTTTCCCGTACCCCTCCCCCAGATTCCCGTGGGGGGCCGTCTTACCCATTTCAAAGACTCTTGGAGCCGGTTGATTGCAGACCCCTGGGTCCAGGACATAGTTTCCGCCGGGTACCGGGTAGATCTTATCTCTCTCCCCCCAGAGAGATTCATCGCCACACGAAACTTCGGGTCTGCCAAACAGGTGGTCCTAGAATCTTACATTCAGGACTATATTTCCAAGGGAGCCCTAGAGGAGGTACCGGCAGGGGAGAGGGGCCTAGGGATTTATTCACCAGTGTTCCTGGTTCCCAAGAAGACAGGAGATCTCCGGATGATCATCGATTTGAGATTCCTCAATCGATTTATAAGGAAAACAAGGTTTCGCATGGAAACCATAAGGTCAGTCAGCCATATCCTCAATCCTGGGGACGTTATGGCTACTCTGGACCTCAAGGATGCGTACCTTCACATTCCGATCCATTCCGCTTCCCGGAAACTCCTCAGGATCGCGGTCCAGATTTCAGGGGTTTGCAGGCACTTTCAGTTCGCCGTGCTTCCCTTCGGAATCTCTTCTGCCCCCCTTATCTTCACCAAGGTGGTGGTTTCGGTGGTGGCAGCTTTGAGACTCCAAGGACTGACTATTTTTCCTTATCTCGACGATTGGCTTTTCATAGCCTCTTCAGTTCCGATCCTTACCCACCATCTTCAGGTCGCAATCTCTTTTCTCTTCCGCCTAGGCTGGATTATCAACTGGCAGAAGTCGAATGTGAGCCCATCGACTTCAATCCATTACTTAGGATTCGTGGTCGACTCTGTGGAGATGTCCCTCCGGTTGACTCCAGAAAGGAGAGTGCGGATTCAGGACCTGGCAAAGGTCCTTTATGTCCCTCGTCGAGTCTCTATCCGGACTCTCATGAAGATGCTGGGGCTCATGTCAGCGGCTGCGGATGCGGTCCCTTGGGCGCTATGGCACCTCCGTCCTCTTCAGTCGGAGGTCATACACCTATGGAACGGCAGCACTGCGGGGCTAGATTCCCTGTGCTCCCTGTCCGGTCAAACCCGAAATTCCCTCAGATGGTGGTTTCAGCTACCAGCAGGGAAGTCTATGACCCAACCAGCTTGGGTCATATTTAGAGTTGATCGAACACCTGGATGTTCGGGTTCGAGAA
>NW_024400257.1:0-40318 GCF_905171765.1 Bufo bufo
CCCACTTCTGTGGAAGTCTTGCCTCCCAGCCTACACCTCGGATGTCATGGAACTGATGGTGGGATCAAAACACCCTGCCCACTCCCCAGGGTCTCTCTACCTTCTTCCGGGAGGTGTCTGAAAGTACCCCCCCCTTTCACGTCACATGCCTCTGAGACCCAAGGGTCTCGAGCCGTCATGCCCAGGCTCTGGAACTGCTGTCGGTATGAGACAGCCAGGTTCGTTCTCATAGCTGGTTCTCTGTCTCAAAATGGACACCCTTATGGAAGTTCAGCCCAGCGGTCAAAGTCGGACCATGTTACCCGATTACACTTCCATAAGCCCGGACACATTTTTCAAAAAGTCCCCCTCATTTATGGAAGTTGCCTCCAGCGGCTTCCCTTGGAGCTAGGAAGCCGAGACTTGCAGGGAAGGTAGAGGGGGACTTGTGATCCGAGAGGAGACCTCCACCTTGTCTGTAGCACCTTCCCTCCGGGAATGGCAGAGGGACAAAGTCGATTATGTTACCCGATTTGACTTCCATAAGCCTGGACACATTTTTCACAAAGTCCCCCTCATTTATGGAAGTGGCCTCCATCGGCTTCCCTTGGAGCTAGGAAGCCGAGACTTGCAGGGAAGGTAAAGGGGGACTTGTGATCCGAGAGGAGACCTCCAGCTTGTCCGTACCACCTTCCCTCCGGAAATGGCAGGGGGACAAAGTCGGATTATGTTACCCGATTTGACTTCCATAAGCCTGGACACATTTTTCACAAAGTCCCCCTCATTTATGGAAGTTGCCTCCAGCGGCTTCCCTTGGAGCTAGGAAGCCGAGACTTGCAGGGAAGGTAAAGGGGGACTTGTGATCCGAGAGGAGACCTCAAGCTTGTCTGTACCACCTTCCCTCCGGGAATGGCAGGGGGTGAAAGTCAGAAATTCTTACCCGCCTACGGTGCTCCTTTCCTGGGTAGACATTTCCAAAAATCACCCCACTTCTGTGGAAGTCTTGCCTCTCAGCCTACACCTCGGATGTCATGGAACTGATGGTGGGATCAAAACACCCTGCCCACTCCCCAGGGTCTCTCTACCTTCTTCCGGGAGGTGTCTGAAAGTACCCCCCCCCTTTCACGTCACATGCCTCTGAGACCCAGGGGTCTCGAGCCGTCATGCCCAGGCTCTGGAACTGCTGTCGGTATGAGACAGCCAGGTTCGTTCTCATAGCTGGTTCTCTGTCTCAAAACGGACACCCTTATGGAAGTTCAGCCCAGCGGTCAAAGTCGGACCATGTTACCCGATTACACTTCCATAAGCCCGGACACATTTTTCACAAAGTCCCCCTCATTTATGAAGTGGCCTCCATCGGCTTCCCTTGGAGCTAGGAAGCCGAGACTTGCACGGAAGGTAGAGGGGGACTTGTCATTCGAGAGGAGACCTCCAGCTTGTCTGTACCACCTTCCCTCCGGAAATGGCAGAGGGACAAACTCAGATTATGTTACCCGATTTGACTTCCATAAGCCTGGACACATTTTTCACAAAGTCCTCCTCATTTATGGAAGTTGCCTCCAGCGGCTTCCCTTGGAGCTAGGAAGCCGAGACTTGCAGGGAAGGTAAAGGGGGACTTGTGATCCGAGAGGAGACCTCAAGCTTGTCTGTACCACCTTCCCTCCGGGAATGGCAGGGGGTGAAAGTCAGAAATTCTTACCCGCCTACGGTGCTCCTTTCCTGGGTAGACATTTCCAAAAATAACCCCACTTCTGTGGAAGTCTTGCCTCCCAGCCTACACCTCGGATGTCATGGAACTGATGGTGGGATCAAAACACCCTGCCCACTCCCCAGGGTCTCTCTACCTTCTTCCGGGAGGTGTCTGAAAGTACCCCCCCCTTTCACGTCACATGCCTCTGAGACCCAGGGGTCTCGAGCCGTCATGCCCAGGCTCTGGAACTGCTGTCGGTATGAGACAGCCAGGTTCGTTCTCATAGCTGGTTCTCTGTCTCAAAACGGACACCCTTATGGAAGTTCAGCCCAGCGGTCAAAGTCGGACCATGTTACCCGATTACACTTCCATAAGCCCGGACACATTTTTCACAAAGTCCCCCTCATTTATGGAAGTTGCCTCCAGCGGCTTCCCTTGGAGCTAGGAAGCCGAGACTTGCAGGGAAGGTAGAGGGGGACTTGTGATCCGAGAGGAGACCTCCACCTTGTCTGTAGCACCTTCCCTCCGGGAATGGCAGAGGGACAAAGTCGGATTATGTTACCCGATTTGACTTCCATAAGCCTGGACACATTTTTCACAAAGCCCCCCTCATTTATGGAAGTGGCCTCCAGCGGCTTCCCTTGGAGCTAGGAAGCCGAGACTTGCATGGAAGGTAAAGGGGGATTTGTGATCCAAGGGGAGACCTCCAGCTTGTCCGTACCACCTTCCCTCCGGAAATGGCAGAGGGAAAAAGTCGGATTATGTTACCCGATTTGACTTCCATAAGCCTGGACACATTTTTCACAAAGTCCCCGACATTTATGGAAGTGGCCTCCATCGGCTTCCCTTGGAGCTAGGAAGCCGAGACTTGCAGGGAAGGTAGAGGGGGACTTGTCATTCGAGAGGAGACCTCCAGCTTGTCTGTACCACCTTCCCTCCGGAAATGGCAGAGGGACAAAGTCAGATTATGTTACCCGATTTGACTTCCATAAGCCTGGACACATTTTTCACAAAGTCCCCCTCATTTATGGAAGTGGCCTCCATCGGCTTCCCTTGGAGCTAGGAAGCCGAGACTTGCAGGGAAGGTAGAGGCGGACTTGTGATCCGAGAGGAGACCTCCAGCTTGTCCGTACCACCTTCCCTCCGGAAATGGCAGAGGGACAAAGTCGGATTATGTTACTAGATTTGACTTCCATAAGCCTGGACACATTTTTTACAAAGTCCCCCTCATTTATGAAAGTTGCCTCCAGCGGCTTCCCTTGGAGCTAGGAAGCCAAGACTTGCAGGGAAGGTAAAGGGGGACTTGTGATCCGAGAGGAGACCTCAAGCTTGTCTGTACCACCTTCCCTCCGGGAATGGCAGGGGGTGAAAGTCAGAAATTCTTACCCGCCTACGGTGCTCCTTTCCTGGGTAGACATTTCCAAAAATAACCCCACTTCTGTGGAAGTCTTGCCTCCCAGCCTACACCTCGGATGTCATGGAACTGATGGTGGGATCAAAACACCCTGCCCACTCCCCAGGGTCTCTCTACCTTCTTCCGGGAGGTGTCCGAAAGTACCCCCCCCCTTTCACGTCACATGCCTCTGAGACCCAGGGGTCTCGAGCCGTCATGCCCAGGCTCTGGAACTGCTGTCGGTATGAGACAGCCAGGTTCGTTCTCATAGCTGGTTCTCTGTCTCAAAACGGACACCCTTATGGAAGTTCAGCCCAGCGGTCAAAGTCGGACCATGTTACCCGATTACACTTCCATAAGCCCGGACACATTTTTCACAAAGTCCCCCTCATTTATGGAAGTTGCCTCCAGCGGCTTCCCTTGGAGCTAGGAAGCCGAGACTTGCAGGGAAGGTAGAGGGGGACTTGTGATCCGAGAGGAGACCTCCAGCTTGTCCGTACCACCTTCCCTCCGGAAATGGCAGAGGGACAAAGTCGGATTATGTTACCCGATTTGACTTCCATAAGCCTGGACACATTTTTCACAAAGTCCCCCTCATTTATGGAAGTTGCCTCCAGCGGCTTCCCTTGGAGCTAGGAAGCCGAGACTTGCAGGGAAGGTAAAGGGGGACTTGTGATCCGAGAGGAGACCTCAAGCTTGTCTGTACCACCTTCCCTCCGGGAATGGCAGGGGGTGAAAGTCAGAAATTCTTACCCGCCTACGGTGCTCCTTTCCTGGGTAGACATTTCCAAAAATCACCCCACTTCTGTGGAAGTCTTGCCTCTCAGCCTACACCTCGGATGTCATGGAACTGATGGTGGGATCAAAACACCCTGCCCACTCCCCAGGGTCTCTCTACCTTCTTCCGGGAGGTGTCTGAAAGTACCCCCCCCCTTTCACGTCACATGCCTCTGAGACCCAAGGGTCTCGAGCCGTCATGCCCAGGCTCTGGAACTGCTGTCGGTATGAGACAGCCAGGTTCGTTCTCATAGCTGGTTCTCTGTCTCAAAATGGACACCCTTATGGAAGTTCAGCCCAGCGGTCAAAGTCGGACCATGTTACCCGATTACACTTCCATAAGCCCGGACACATTTTTCGAAAAGTCCCCCTCATTTATGGAAGTTGCCTCCAGCGGCTTCCCTTGGAGCTAGGAAGCCGAGACTTGCAGGGAAGGTAGAGGGGGACTTGTGATCCGAGAGGAGACCTCCACCTTGTCTGTAGCACCTTCCCTCCGGGAATAGCAGAGGGAAAAAGTCGGATTATGTTACCCGATTTGACTTCCATAAGCCTGGACACATTTTTCACAAAGTCCCCCTCATTTATGGAAGTGGCCTCCATCGGCTTCCCTTGGAGCTAGGAAGCCGAGACTTGCAGGGAAGGTAAAGGGGGACTTGTGATCCGAGAGGAGACCTCCAGCTTGTCCGTACCACCTTCCCTCCGGAAATGGCAGGGGGACAAAGTCGGATTATGTTACCCGATTTGACTTCCATAAGCCTGGACACATTTTTCACAAAGTCCCCCTCATTTATGGAAGTTGCCTCCAGCGGCTTCCCTTGGAGCTAGGAAGCCGAGACTTGCAGGGAAGGTAAAGGGGGACTTGTGATCCGAGAGGAGACCTCAAGCTTGTCTGTACCACCTTCCCTCCGGGAATGGCAGGGGGTGAAAGTCAGAAATTCTTACCCGCCTACGGTGCTCCTTTCCTGGGTAGACATTTCCAAAAATCACCCCACTTCTGTGGAAGTCTTGCCTCTCAGCCTACACCTCGGATGTCATGGAACTGATGGTGGGATCAAAACACCCTGCCCACTCCCCAGGGTCTCTCTACCTTCTTCCGGGAGGTGTCTTAAAGTACCCCCCCCTTTCACGTCACATGCCTCTGAGACCCAAGGGTCTCGAGCCGTCATGCCCAGGCTCTGGAACTGCTGTCGGTATGAGACAGCCAGGTTCGTTCTCATAGCTGGTTCTCTGTCTCAAAACGGACACCCTTATGGAAGTTCAGCCCAGCGGTCAAAGTCGGACCATGTTACCCGATTACACTTCCATAAGCCCGTACACATTTTTCACAAAGTCCCCCTCATTTATGAAAGTGGCCTCCTTCGGCTTCCCTTGGAGCTAGGAAGCCGAGACTTGCACGGAAGGTAGAGGGGGACTTGTCATTCGAGAGGAGACCTCCAGCTTGTCTGTACCACCTTCCCTCCGGAAATGGCAGAGGGACAAAGTCAGATTATATTACCCGATTTGACTTCCATAAGCCTGGACACATTTTTCACAAAGTCCTCCTCATTTATGGAAGTTGCCTCCAGCGGCTTCCCTTGGAGCTAGGAAGCCGAGACTTGCAGGGAAGGTAACGGGGGACTTGTGATCCGAGAGGAGACCTCAAGCTTGTCTGTACCACCTTCCCTACGGGAATGGCAGGGGGTGAAAGTCAGAAATTCTTACCCTCCTACGGTGCTCCTTTCCTGGGTAGACATTTCCAAAAATAACCCCACTTCTGTGGAAGTATTGCCTCCCAGCCTACACCTCGGATGTCATGGAACTGATGGTGGGATCAAAACACCCTGCCCACTCCCCAGGGTCTCTCTACCTTCTTCCGGGAGGTGTCTGAAAGTACCCCCCCCTTTCACGTCACATGCCTCTGAGACCCAGGGGTCTCGAGCCGTCATGCCCAGGCTCTGGAACTGCTGTCGGTATGAGACAGCCAGGTTCGTTCTCATAGCTGGTTCTCTGTCTCAAAACGGACACCCTTATGGAAGTTCAGCCCAGCGGTCAAAGTCGGACCATGTTACCCGATTACACTTCCATAAGCCCGGACACATTTTTCACAAAGTCCCCCTCATTTATGGAAGTTGCCTCCAGCGGCTTCCCTTGGAGCTAGGAAGCCGAGACTTGCAGGGAAGGTAGAGGGGGACTTGTGATCCGAGAGGAGACCTCCACCTTGTCTGTACCACCTTCCCTCCGGGAATGGCAGAGGGACAAAGTCGGATTATGTTACCCGATTTGACTTCCATAAGCCTGGACACATTTTTCACAAAGTCCCCTTCATTTATGGAAGTGGCCTCCAGCGGCTTCCCTTGGAGCTAGGAAGCCGAGACTTGCAGGGAAGGTAAAGGGGGACTTGTGATCCGAGAGGAGACCTCCAGCTTGTCCGTACCACCTCCCCTCCGGAAATGGCAGAGGGACAAAGTCGGATTATGTTACCCAATTTGACTTCCATAAGCCTGGACACATTTTTCACAAAGTCCCCCTCATTTATGGAAGTGGCCTCCATCGGCTTCCCTTGGAGCTAGGAAGCCGAGACTTGCAGGGAAGGTAGAGGGGGACTTGTTATTCGAGAGGAGACCTCCAGCTTGTCTGTACCACCTTCCCTCCGGAAATGGCAGAGGGACAAAGTCAGATTATGTTACCCGATTTGACTTCCATAAGCCTGGACACATTTTTCACAAAGTCCCCCTCATTTATGGAAGTGGCAACCATCGGCTTCCCTTGGAGCTAGGAAGCCGAGACTTGCAGGGAAGGTAGAGGGGGACTTGTGATCCTAGAGGAGACCTCCAGCTTGTCCGTACCACCTTCCCTCCGGAAATGGCAGAGGGACAAAGTCGGATTATGTTACCCGATTTGACTTCCATAAGCCTGGACACATTTTTCACAAAGTCCCCCTCATTTATGGAAGTTGCCTCCAGCGGCTTCCCTTGGAGCTAGGAAGCCGAGACTTGCAGGGAAGGTAAAGGGGGACTTGTGATCCGAGAGGAGACCTCAAGCTTGTCTGTACCACCTTCCCTCCGGTAATGGCAGGGGGTGAAAGTCAGAAATTCTTACCCGCCTACGGTGCTCCTTTCCTGGGTAGACATTTCCAAAAATCACCCCACTTCTGTGGAAGTCTTGCCTCCCAGCCTACACCTCGGATGTCATGGAACTGATGGTGGGATCAAAACACCCTGCCCATTCCCCAGGGTCTCTCTACCTTCTTCCGGGAGGTGTCTGAAAGTACCCCCCCCCTTTCACGTCACATGCCTCTGAGACCCAGGGGTCTCGAGCCGTCATGCCCAGGCTCTGGAACTGCTGTCGGTATGAGACAGCCAGGTTCGTTCTCATAGCTGGTTCTCTGTCTCAAAACGGACACCCTTATGGAAGTTCAGCCCAGCGGTCAAAGTCGGACCATGTTACCCGATTACACTTCCATAAGCCCGGACACATTTTTCACAAAGTCCCCCTCATTTATGGAAGTTGCCTCCAGCGGCTTCCCTTGGAGCTAGGAAGCCGAGACTTGCAGGGAAGGTAGAGGGGGACTTGTGATCCGAGAGGAGACCTCCACCTTGTCTGTACCACCTTCCCTCCGGGAATGGCAGAGGGACAAAGTCGGATTATGTTACCCGATTTGACTTCCATAAGCCTGGACACATTTTTCACAAAGTCCCCCTCATTTATGGAAGTGGCCTCCAGCGGCTTCCCTTGGAGCTAGGAAGCCGAGACTTGCAGGGAAGGTAGAGGGGGACTTGTCATTCGAGAGGAGACCTCCAGCTTGTCTGTACCACCTTTCCTCCGGAAATGGCAGAGGGACAAAGTCGGATTATGTTACGAGATTTGACTTCCATAAGCCTGGACACATTTTTCCCAAAGTCCCCCTCATTTATGAAAGTTGCCTCCAGCGGCTTCCCTTGGAGCTAGGAAGCCAAGACTTGCAGGGAAGGTAAAGGGGGACTTGTGATCCGAGAGGAGACCTCAAGCTTGTCTGTACCACCTTCCCTCCGGGAATGGCAGGGGGTGAAAGTCAGAAATTCTTATACGCCTACGGTGCTCCTTTCCTGGGTAGACTTTTTCAAAAATAACCCCACTTCTGTGGAAGTCTTGCCTCCCAGCCTACACCTCGGATGTCATGGAACTGATGGTGGGATCAAAACACCCTGCCCACTCCCCAGGGTCTCTCTACCTTCTTCCGGGAGGTGTCCGAAAGTACCCCCCCCTTTCACGTCACATGCCTCTGAGACCCAGGGGTCTCGAGCCGTCATGACCAGGCTCTGGAACTGCTGTCGGTATGAGACAGCCAGGTTCGTTCTCATAGCTGGTTCTCTGTCTCAAAACGGACACCCTTATGGAAGTTCAGCCCAGCGGTCAATGTCAGACCATGTTACCCGATTACACTTCCATAAGCCCGGACACATTTTTCACAAAGTCCCCCTCATTTATGGAAGTTGCCTCCAGCGGCTTCCCTTGGAGCTAGGAAGCCGAGACTTGCAGGGAAGGTAGAGGGGGACTTGTGACCCGAGAGGAGACCTCCAGCTTGTCCGTACCACCTTCCCTCCGGAAATGGCAGTTGGACAAAGTCGGATTATGTTACCCGATTTGACTTCTATAAGCCTGGACACATTTTTCACAAAGTCCCCCTCATTTATGGAAGTGGCCTCCAGCGGCTTCCCTTGGAGCTAGGAAGCCGAGACTTGCAGGGAAGGTAAAGGGGGACTTGTGATCCGAGAGGAGACCTCCAGCTTGTCCGTACCACCTTCCCTCCGGAAATGGCAGAGGGACAAAGTCGGATTATGTTACCCGATTTGACTTCCATAAGCCTGGACACATTTTTCACAAAGTCCCCCTCATTTATGGAAGTGGCCTCCAGCGGCTTCCCTTGGAGCTAGGAAGCCGAGACTTGCAGGGAAGGTAAAGGGGGACTTGTGATCCGAGAGGAGACCTCAAGCTTGTCTGTACCACCTTCCCTCCGGGAATAGCAGGGGGTGAAAGTCAGAAATTCTTACCCGTCTACGGTGCTCCTTTTCTGGGGAGACATTTCCAAAAATCACCCCACTTCTGTGGAAGTCTTGCCTCCCAGCCTACACCTCGGATGTCATGGAACTGATGGTGGGATCAAAACACCCTGCCCACTCCCCAGGGTCTCTCTACCTTCTTCCGGGAGGTGTCTGAAAGTACCCCCCCCTTTCACGTCACATGCCTCTAAGACCCAGGGGTCTCGAACCGTCATGCCCAGGCTCTGGAACTGCTGTCGGTATGAGACAGCCAGGTTCGTTCTCATAGCTGGTTCTCTGTCTCAAAACGGACACCCTTATGGAAGTTCAGCCCAGCGGTCAAAGTCGGACCATGTTACCCGATTACACTTCCATAAGCCCGGACACATTTTTCACAAAGTCCCCCTCATTTATGGAAGTTGCCTCCAGCGGCTTCCCTTGGAGCTAGGAAACCGAGACTTGCAGGGAAGGTAGAGGGGGACTTGTGATCCGAGAGGAGACCTCCACCTTGTCTGTAGCACCTTCCCTCCGGGAATGGCAGAGGGACAAAGTCGGATTATGTTACCCGATTTGACTTCCATAAGCCTGGACACATTTTTCACAAAGTCCCCCTCATTTATGAAAGTTGCCTCCAGCGGCTTCCCTTGGAGCTAGGAAGCCAAGACTTGCAGGGAAGGTAAAGGGGGACTTGTGATCCGAGAGGAGACCTCAAGCTTGTCTGTACCACCTTCCCTCCGGGAATAGCAGGGGGTGAAAGTCAGAAATTCTTATACGCCTACGGTGCTCCTTTCCTGTGTAGACTTTTTCAAAAATAACCCCACTTCTGTGGAAGTCTTGCCTCCCAGCCTACACCTCGGATGTCATGGAACTGATGGTGGGATCAAAACACCCTGCCCACTCCCCAGGGTCTCTCTACCTTCTTCCGGGAGCTGTTCGAAAGTACCCCCCCCTTTCACGTCACATGCCTCTGAGACCCAGGGGTTTCGAGCCGTCATGACCAGGCTCTGGAACTGCTGTCGGTATGAGACAGCCAGGTTCGTTCTCATAGCTGGTTCTCTGTCTCAAAACGGACACCCTTATGGAAGTTCAGCCCAGCGGTCAAAGTCAGACCATGTTACCCGATTACACTTCCATAAGCCCGGACACATTTTTCACAAAGTCCCCCTCATTTATGGAAGTTGCCTCCAGCGGCTTCCCTTGGAGCTAGGAAGCCGAGACTTGCAGGGAAGGTAGAGGGGGACTTGTGATCAGAGAGGAGACCTCCATCTTGTCTGTAGCACCTTCCCTCCGGGAATGGCAGAGGGAAAAAGTCGGATTATGTTACCCGATTTGACTTCCATAAGCCTGGACACATTTTTCACAAAGTCCCCCTCATTTATGGAAGTTGCCTCCAGCGGCTTCCCTTGGAGCTAGGAAGCCGAGACTTGCAGGGAAGGTAAAGGGGGACTTGTGATCCGAGAGGAGACCTCAAGCTTGTCTGTACCACCTTCCCTCCGGGAATGGCAGGGGGTGAAAGTCAGAAATTCTTACCCGCCTACGGTGCTCCTTTCCTGGGTAGACATTTCCAAAAATCACCCCACTTCTGTGGAAGTCTTGCCTCTCAGCCTACACCTCGGATGTCATGGAACTGATGGTGGGATCAAAACACCCTGCCCACTCCCCAGGGTCTCTCTACCTTCTTCCGGGAGGTGTCTGAAAGTACCCCCCCCTTTCACGTCACATGCCTCTGAGACCCAAGGGTCTCGAGCCGTCATGCCCAGGCTCTGGAACTGCTGTCGGTATGAGACAGCCAGGTTCGTTCTCATAGCTGGTTCTCTGTCTCAAAATGGACACCCTTATGGAAGTTCAGCCCAGCGGTCAAAGTCGGACCATGTTACCCGATTACACTTCCATAAGCCCGGACACATTTTTCAAAAAGTCCCCCTCATTTATGGAAGTTGCCTCCAGCGGCTTCCCTTGGAGCTAGGAAGCCGAGACTTGCAGGGAAGGTAGAGGGGGACTTGTGATCCGAGAGGAGACCTCCACCTTGTCTGTAGCACCTTCCCTCCGGGAATAGCAGAGGTAAAAAGTCGGATTATGTTACCCGATTTGACTTCCATAAGCCTGGACACATTTTTCACAAAGTCCCCCTCATTTATGGAAGTGGCCTCCATCGGCTTCCCTTGGAGCTAGGAAGCCGAGACTTGCAGGGAAGGTAAAGGGGGACTTGTGATCCGAGAGGAGACCTCCAGCTTGTCCGTACTACCTTCCCTCCGGAAATGGCAGAGGGACAAAGTCGGATTATGTTACCCAATTTGACTTCCATAAGCCTGGACACATTTTTCACAAAGTCCCCCTCATTTATGGAAGTTGCCTCCAGCGGCTTCCCTTGGAGCTAGGAAGCCGAGACTTGCAGGGAAGGTAAAGGGGGACTTGTGATCCGAGAGGAGACCTCAAGCTTGTCTTTACCACCTTCCCTCCGGGAATGGCAGGGGGTGAAAGTCAGAAATTCTTACCCGCCTACAGTGCTCCTTTCCTGGGTAGACATTTCCAAAAATCACCCCACTTCTGTGGAAGTCTTACCTCTCAGCCTACACCTCGGATGTCATGGAACTGATGGTGGGATCAAAACACCCTGCCCACTCCCCAGGGTCTCTCTACCTTCTTCCGGGAGGTGTCTGAAAGTACCCCCCCCTTTCACGTCACATGCCTCTGAGACCCAGGGGTCTCGAGCCGTCATGCCCAGGCTCTGGAACTGCTGTCGGTATGAGACAGCCAGGTTCGTTCTCATAGCTGGTTCTCTGTCTCAAAACGGACACCCTTATGGAAGTTCAGCCCAGCGGTCAAAGTCGGACCATGTTACCCGATTACACTTCCATAAGCCCGGACACATTTTTCACAAAGTCCCCCTCATTTATGGAAGTTGCCTCCAGCGGCTTCCCTTGGAGCTAGGAAGCCGAGACTTGCAGGGAAGGTAGAGGGGGACTTGTGATCCGAGAGGAGACCTCCACCTTGTCTGTAGCACCTTCCCTCGGGAATGGCAGAGGGACAAAGTCGGATTATGTTACCCGATTTGACTTCCATAAGCCTGGACACATTTTTCACAAAGTCCCCCTCATTTATGAAAGTTGCCTCCAGCGGCTTCCCTTGGAGCTAGGAAGCCGAGACTTGCAGGGAAGGTAAAGGGGGACTTGTGATCCGAGAGGAGACCTCAAGCTTGTCTGTACCACCTTCCCTCCGGGAATGGCAGGGGGTGAAAGTCAGAAATTCTTATACGCCTACGGTGCTCCTTTCCTGGGTAGACCTTTTTTAAAAATAACCCCACTTCTGTGGAAGTCTTGCCTCCCAGCCTACACCTCGGATGTCATGGAACTGATGGTGGGATCAAAACACCCTGCCCACTCCCCAGGGTCTCTCTACCTTCTTCCGGGAGGTGTTCGAAAGTACCCCCCCCTTTCACGTCACATGCCTCTGAGACCCAGGGGTCTCGAGCCGTCATGACCAGGCTCTGGAACTGCTGTCGGTATGAGACAGCCAGGTTCGTTCTCATAGCTGGTTCTCTGTCTCAAAACGGACACCCTTATGGAAGTTCAGCCCAGCGGTCAAAGTCAGACCATGTTACCCGATTACACTTCCATAAGCCCGGACACATTTTTCACAAAGTCCCCCTCATTTATGGAAGTTGCCTCCAGCGGCTTCCCTTGGAGCTAGGAAGCCGAGACTTGCAGGGAAGGTAGAGGGGGACTTGTGATCAGAGAGGAGACCTCCATCTTGTCTGTAGCACCTTCCCTCCGGGAATGGCAGAGGGAAAAAGTCGGATTATGTTACCCGATTTGACTTCCATAAGCCTGGACACATTTTTCACAAAGTCCCCCTCATTTATGGAAGTTGCCTCCAGCGGCTTCCCTTGGAGCTAGGAAGCCGAGACTTGCAGGGAAGGTAAAGGGGGACTTGTGATCCGAGAGGAGACCTCAAGCTTGTCTGTACCACCTTCCCTCCGGGAATGGCAGGGGGTGAAAGTCAGAAATTCTTACCCGCCTACGGTGCTCCTTTCCTGGGTAGACATTTCCAAAAATCACCCCACTTCTGTGGAAGTCTTGCCTCTCAGCCTACACCTCGGATGTCATGGAACTGATGGTGGGATCAAAACACCCTGCCCACTCCCCAGGGTCTCTCTACCTTCTTCCGGGAGGTGTCTGAAAGTACCCCCCCCTTTCACGTCACATGCCTCTGAGACCCAAGGGTCTCGAGCCGTCATGCCCAGGCTCTGGAACTGCTGTCGGTATGAGACAGCCAGGTTCGTTCTCATAGCTGGTTCTCTGTCTCAAAATGGACACCCTTATGGAAGTTCAGCCCAGCGGTCAAAGTCGGACCATGTTACCCGATTACACTTCCATAAGCCCGGACACATTTTTCAAAAAGTCCCCCTCATTTATGGAAGTTGCCTCCAGCGGCTTCCCTTGGAGCTAGGAAGCCGAGACTTGCAGGGAAGGTAGAGGGGGACTTGTGATCCGAGAGGAGACCTCCACCTTGTCTGTAGCACCTTCCCTCCGGGAATAGCAGAGGGAAAAAGTCGGATTATGTTACCCGATTTGACTTCCATAAGCCTGGACACATTTTTCACAAAGTCCCCCTCATTTATGGAAGTGGCCTCCATCGGCTTCCCTTGGAGCTAGGAAGCCGAGACTTGCAGGGAAGGTAAAGGGGGACTTGTGATCCGAGAGGAGACCTCCAGCTTGTCCGTACTACCTTCCCTCCGGAAATGGCAGAGGGACAAGGTCGGCTTATGTTACCCAATTTGACTTCCATAAGCCTGGACACATTTTTCACAAAGTCCCCCTCATTTATGGAAGTTGCCTCCAGCGGCTTCCCTTGGAGCTAGGAAGCCGAGACTTGCAGGGAAGGTAAAGGGGGACTTGTGATCCGAGAGGAGACCTCAAGCTTGTCTTTACCACCTTCCCTCCGGGAATGGCAGGGGGTGAAAGTCAGAAATTCTTACCCGCCTACAGTGCTCCTTTCCTGGGTAGACATTTCCAAAAATCACCCCACTTCTGTGGAAGTCTTACCTCTCAGCCTACACCTCGGATGTCATGGAACTGATGGTGGGATCAAAACACCCTGCCCACTCCCCAGGGTCTCTCTACCTTCTTCCGGGAGGTGTCTGAAAGTACCCCCCCCTTTCACGTCACATGCCTCTGAGACCCAAGGGTCTCGAGCCGTCATGCCCAGGCTCTGGAACTGCTGTCGGTATGAGACAGCCAGGTTCGTTCTCATAGCTGGTTCTCTGTCTCAAAACGGACACCCTTATGGAAGTTCAGCCCAGCGGTCAAAGTCGGACCATGTTACCCGATTACACTTCCATAAGCCCGGACACATTTTTCACAAAGTCCCCCTCATTTATGAAAGTGGCCTCCATCGGCTTCCCTTGGAGCTAGGAAGCCGAGACTTGCACGGAAGGTAGAGGGGGACTTGTCATTCGAGAGGAGACCTCCAGCTTGTCTGTACCACCTTCCCTCCGGAAATGGCAGAGGGACAAAGTCAGATTATATTACCCGATTTGACTTCCATAAGCCTGGACACATTTTTCACAAAGTCCTCCTCATTTATGGAAGTTGCCTCCAGCGGCTTCCCTTGGAGCTAGGAAGCCGAGACTTGCAGGGAAGGTAAAGGGGGACTTGTGATCCGAGAGGAGACCTCAAGCTTGTCTGTACCACCTTCCCTACGGGAATGGCAGGGGGTGAGAGTCAGAAATTCTTACCCGCCTACGGTGCTCCTTTCCTGGGTAGACATTTCCAAAAATAACCCCACTTCTGTGGAAGTCTTGCCTCCCAGCCTACACCTCGGATGTCATGGAACTGATGGTGGGATCAAAACACCCTGCCCACTCCCCAGGGTCTCTCTACCTTCTTCCGGGAGGTGTCTGAAAGTACCCCCCCCTTTCACGTCACATGCCTCTGAGACCCAGGGGTCTCGAGCCGTCATGCCCAGGCTCTGGAACTGCTGTCGGTATGAGACAGCCAGGTTCGTTCTCATAGCTGGTTCTCTGTCTCAAAACGGACACCCTTATGGAAGTTCAGCCCAGCGGTCAAAGTCGGACCATGTTACCCGATTACACTTCCATAAGCCCGGACACATTTTTCACAAAGTCCCCCTCATTTATGGAAGTTGCCTCCAGCGGCTTCCCTTGGAGCTAGGAAGCCGAGACTTGCAGGGAAGGTAGAGGGGGACTTGTGATCCGAGAGGAGACCTCCAGCTTGTCTGTACCACCTTCCCTCCGGGAATGGCAGAGGGACAAAGTCGGATTATGTTACCCGATTTGACTTCCATAAGCCTGGACACATTTTTCACAAAGCCCCCCTCATTTATGGAAGTGGCCTCCAGCGGCTTCCCTTGGAGCTAGGAAGCCGAGACTTGCAGGGAAGGTAAAGGGGGACTTGTGATCCGAGAGGAGACCTCCAGCTTGCCCGTACCACCTTCCCTCCGGAAATGGCAGAGGGACAAAGTCGGATTATGTTACCCGATTTGACTTCCATAAGCCTGAACACATTTTTCACAAAGTCC
Organism: Bufo bufo; assembly: GCF_905171765.1. Classification (NCBI taxonomy): domain Eukaryota; kingdom Metazoa; phylum Chordata; class Amphibia; order Anura; family Bufonidae; genus Bufo; species Bufo bufo. Next base: position 15,377 of record NW_024400257.1, read on the forward strand.
CCCTCATTTATGGAAGTGGCCTCCATCGGCTTCCCTTGGAGCTAGGAAGCCGAGACTTGCAGGGAAGGTAGAGGGGGACTTGTCATTCCAGAGGAGACCTCCAGCTTGTCTGTACCACCTTCCCTCCGGAAATGGCAGAGGGACAAAGTCAGATTATGTTACCCGATTTGACTTCCATAAGCCTGGACACATTTTTCACAAAGTCCCCCTCATTTATGGAAGTGGCCTCCAGCGGCTTCCCTTGGAGCTAGGAAGCCGAGACTTGCAGGGAAGGTAAAGGGGGACTTGTGATCCGAGAGGAGACCTCAAGCTTGTCTGTACCACCTTCCCTCCGGGAATGGCAGGGGGTGAAAGTCAGAAATTCTTACCCGTCTACGGTGCTCCTTTTCTGGGGAGACATTTCCCAAAATCACCCCACTTCTGTGGAAGTCTTGCCTCCCAGCCTACACCTCGGATGTCATGGAACTGATGGTGGGATCAAAACACCCTGCCCACTCCCCAGGGTCTCTCTACCTTCTTCCGGGAGGTGTCTGAAAGTACCCCCCCTTTCACGTCACATGCCTCTAAGACCCAGGGGTCTCGAACCGTCATGCCCAGGCTCTTGAACTGCTGTCGGTATGAGACAGCCAGGTTCGTTCTCATAGCTGGTTCTCTGTCTCAAAACGGACACCCTTATGGAAGTTCAGCCCAGCGGTCAAAGTCGGACCATGTTACCCGATTACACTTCCATAAGCCCGGACACATTTTTCACAAAGTCCCCCTCATTTATGGAAGTTGCCTCCAGCGGCTTCCCTTGGAGCTAGGAAGCCGAGACTTGCAGGGAAGGTAGAGGGGGACTTGTGATCCGAGAGGAGACCTCCACCTTGTCTGTACCACCTTCCCTCCGGGAATGGCAGAGGGACAAAGTCGGATTATGTTACCCGATTTGACTTCCATAAGCCTGGACACATTTTTCACAAAGTCCCCCTCATTTATGGAAGTGGCCTCCAGCGGCTTCCCTTGGAGCTAGGAAGCCGAGACTTGCAGGGAAGGTAGAGGGGGACTTGTCATTCGAGAGGAGACCTCCAGCTTGTCTGTACCACCTTCCCTCCGGAAATGGCAGAGGGACAAAGTCGGATTATGTTACTAGATTTGAATTCCATAAGCCTGGACACATTTTTCACAAAGTCCCCCTCATTTATGAAAGTTGCCTCCAGCGGCTTCCCTTGGAGCTAGGAAGCCGAGACTTGCAGGGAAGGTAGAGGGGGACTTGTGATCCGAGAGGAGACCTCCACCTTGTCTGTACCACCTTCCCCGCGGGAATGGCAGAGGCACAAAGTCGGATTATGTTACACGATTTGACTTCCATAAGCCTGGACACATTTTTCACAAAGTCCCCCTCATTTATGGAAGTGGCCTCCAGCGGCTTCCCTTGGAGCTAGGAAGCCGAGACTTGCAGGGAAGGTAGAGGGGGACTTGTGATCCGAGAGGAGACCTCCACCTTGTCTGTACCACCTTCCCTCCGGGAATGGCAGAGGGACAAAGTCGGATTATGTTACCCGATTTGACTTCCATAAGCCTGGACACATTTTTCACAAAGTCCCCCTCATTTATGGAAGTGGCCTCCAGCGGCTTCCCTTGGAGCTATGAAGCCGAGACTTGCAGGGAAGGTAGAGGGGGACTTGTCATTCGAGAGGAGACCTCCAGCTTGTCTGTACCACCTTCCCTCCGGAAATGGCAGAGGGACAAAGTCGGATTATGTTACTAGATTTGACTTCCATAAGCCTGGACACATTTTTCACAAAGTCCCCCTCATTTATGGAAGTGGCCTCCAGCGGCTTCCCTTGGAGCTAGGAAGCCAAGACTTGCAGGGAAGGTAAAGGGGGACTTGTGATCCGAGAGGAGACCTCAAGCTTGTCTGTACCACCTTCCCTCCGGGAATGGCAGGGGGTGAAAGTCAGAAATTCTTATACGCCTACGGTGCTCCTTTCCTGGGTAGACATTTCCAAAAATAACCCCACTTCTGTGGAAGTCTTGCCTCCCAGCCTACACCTCGGATGTCATGGAACTGATGGTGGGATCAAAACACCCTGCCCACTCCCCAGGGTCTCTCTACCTTCTTCCGGGAGGTGTCCGAAAGTACCCCCCCCTTTCACGTCACATGCCTCTGAGACCCAGGGGTCTCGAGCCGTCATGCCCAGGCTCTGGAACTGCTGTCGGTATGAGACAGCCAGGTTCGTTCTCATAGCTGGTTCTCTGTCTCAAAACGGACACCCTTATGGAAGTTCAGCCCAGCGGTCAAAGTCAGACCATGTTACCCGATTACACTTCCATAAGCCCGGACACATTTTTCACAAAGTCCCCCTCATTTATGGAAGTTTCCTCCAGCGGCTTCCCTTGGAGCTAGGAAGCCGAGACTTGCAGGGAAGGTAGAGGGGGACTTGTGATCCGAGAGGAGACCTCCTGCTTGTCCGTACCACCTTCCCTCCGGAAATGGCAGGGGGACAAAGTCGGATTATGTTACCCGATTTGACTTCCATAAGCCTGGACACATTTTTCACAAAGTCCCCCTCATTTATGGAAGTGGCCTCCAGCGGCTTCCCTTGGAGCTAGGAAGCCGAGACTTGCAGGGAAGGTAGAGGGGGACTTGTCATTCGAGAGGAGACCTCCAGCTTATCTGTACCCCCTTCCCTCCGGAAATGGCAGAGGGACAAAGTCAGATTATGTTACTAGATTTGACTTCCATAAGCCTGGACACATTTTTCACAAAGTCCCCCTCATTTATGAAAGTTGCCTCCAGCGGCTTCCCTTGTAGCTAGGAAGCCGAGACTTGCAGGGAACGTAAAGGGGGACTTGTGATCCGAGAGGAGACCTCAAGCTTGTCTGTACCACCTTCCCTCCTGGAATGGCAGGGGGTGAAAGTCAGAAATTCCTACCCGCCTATGGTGCTCCTTTCCTGGGTAGACATTTCCAAAAATAACCCCAGTTCTGTGGAAGTCTTGCCTCCCAGCCTACACCTCGGATGTCATGGAACTGATGGTGGGATCAAAACACCCTGCCCACTCCCCAGGGTCTCTCTACCTTCTTCCGGGAGGTGTCCGAAAGTACCCCCCCCCTTTCACGTCACATGCCTCTGAGACCCAGGGGTCTCGAGCCGTCATGCCCAGGCTCTGGAACTGCTGTCGGTATGAGACAGCCAGGTTCGTTCTCATAGCTGGTTCTCTGTCTCAAAACGGACACCCTTATGGAAGTTCAGCCCAGCGGTCAAAGTCGGACCATGTTACCCGATTACACTTCCATAAGCCCGGACACATTTTTCACAAAGTCCCCCTCATTTATGGAAGTTGCCTCCAGCGGCTTCCCTTGGAGCTAGGAAGCCGAGACTTGCAGGGAAGGTAGAGGGGGACTTGTGATCCGAGAGGAGACCTCCACCTTGTCTGTACCACCTTTCCTCCGGGAATGGCAGAGGGACAAAGTCGGATTATGTTACCCAATTTGACTTCCATAAGCCTGGACACATTTTTCACAAAGTCCCCCTCATTTATGGAAGTTGCCTCCAGCGGCTTCCCTTGGAGCTAGGAAACCGAGACTTGCAGGGAAGGTAGAGGGGGACTTGTGATCCGAGAGGAGACCTCCACCTTGTCTGTACCACCTTCCCTCCGGGAATGGCAGAGGGACAAAGTCGGATTATGTTACCCGATTTGACTTCCATAAGCCTGGACACATTTTTCACAAAGTCCCCCTCATTTATGGAAGTGGCCTCCAGCGGCTTCCCTTGGAGCTAGGAAGCCGAGACTTGCAGGGAAGGTAAAGGGGGACTTGTGATCCGAGAGGAGACCTCCAGCTTGTCCGTACCACCTTCCCTCCGGAAATGGCAGAGGGACAAAGTCGGATTATGTTACCCGATTTGACTTCCATAAGCCTGGACACATTTTTCACAAAGTCCCCCTCATTTATGGAAGTGGCCTCCAGCAGCTTCCCTTGCAGCTAGGAAGCCGAGACTTGCAGGGAAGGTAAAGGGGGACTTGTGATCCGAGAGGAGACCTCAAGCTTGTCTGTACCACCTTCCCTCCGGGAATGGCAGGGGGTGAAAGTCAGAAATTCTTACCCGCCTACGGTGCTCCTTTTCTGGGGAGACATTTCCAAAAATCACCCCACTTCTGTGGAAGTCTTGCCTCCCAGCCTACACCTCGGATGTCATGGAACTGATGGTGGGATCAAAACACCCTGCCCACTCCCCAGGGTCTCTCTACCTTCTTCCGGGAGGTGTCTGAAAGTACCCCCCCCTTTCACGTCACATGCCTCTGAGACCCAGGGGTCTCGAGTAGAGTTGAGCGAACACCTGGATGTTCGGGTTCGACGAGTTCGGCCGAACTTTCGAAAAATGTTCGGGTTCGGGATCTGAACTCGACCCGAACTTCATCCCGAACCCCATAGAAGTCAATGGGGACCCGAACTTTTGGGCACTAAAAAGGCTGTAAAACACACCCGGAAAGGGCTAGAGGGCTGCAAAAGGCAGCAAAATGTAGTTAAATCCCCTGCAAACAAATGTAGATAGGGAAATGATGAGTTAACATAAAATAAATAAAAATTAAACAATATTAATTGGAGTGAGGTCCCATAGCACAGAATCAGGCTTCAAGTCACCCACCAATGGAGAAGGTCACTTACTATTATTTTGACCACAGCACCCAGACAAAGGAGAGAGGTCCCACAGCAGAGAACCAGGCATCATATCACCCACCACAGGAGTAGGCCACCATTTAGTTACTTTGACCCCTACACCCAGACGGAGGAGAGAGGTTACACAGCAGAGAATCAGGCATTTAGATCACCCACCACAGGAGTAGGCCACCATTGAATCAGACCCCGGCAACCATGTCAGATGGCACAAGCATAAGCTTTATATCAATCAGCACAGGAGAAGGCGACTTTGACAGACTTTGACCCCTACACCCGGACGGAGGAGAGAGGTTTCAAAGCAGAGAATCAGGCATTTAGATCACCCACCACAGGAGTAGGCCCCAATTTAATGGGACCCCAGCAACCATGTCAGATGGCACAACCATCAGCTTCATATCAATCAGCACAGGAGAAGGCGACTTTGAAAGACTTTGACCCCTACACCCAGATGGAGGAGAGAGGTTTCACAGCAGAGAATCAGGCATTTAGATCACCCACCACAGGAGTAGGCCCCCATTGAATCAGACCCTGGCAACCATGTCAGATGGCACAACCATCAGCTTTATATCAATCAGCACAGGAGAAGGCGACTTTGAAAGACTTTGACCCCTACACCCAGATGGAGGAGAGAGGTTTCACAGCAGAGAATCAGGCATCATATCAACCACCACAGGAGAAGCCACCATTTAGTTACTTTGACCCCTGCACCCAGGAAGAGGAGAGAGGCACCACAGCACATATTCTGGCATCATATCAGCCACCACAGGAGAAGCCACCATTGAGTTACTTTGACCCCCGCACCCAGGAAGAGGAGAGAGGCACCACAGCACATATTCTGGCATCATATCAGCCACCACAGGAGATGCCACCATTGAGTTACTTTGACCCCCGCACCCAGGAAGAGGAGAGAGGCACCACAGCACATATTCTGGCATCATATCAGCCACCACAGGAGAAGCCACCATTTAGTTACTTTGACCCCTTCACCCAAACAGAGGAGAGAGGTTCCACATCAGAGAATCAGGCATCATATCAACCACCACAGGAGTAGGCCACAATTTAGTTTATTTGACCCCTGCACCCAGGAAGAGGAGAGAGGCCCCACAGCACATATTCTGGCATCATATCACACACCACAGGAGAAGGCCTCTTTCAGTGATTTAGGCCTTTGGACCCAGACAGAGGAGAGAGGTCAGAGATTAGCTTCATATCCCCCAGCACAGCAGAAGACCGCTTTATTTGACTTAGGCCTCAGCACCCAGACAGAAGACAGAGGTAGCATGGCAGAGGTTATGGCTTCATGTCACCCGTTAGTTTAACCGGCCACTTTCATCTGGTTAGGCCCCGGCGCCCAGACAGAGAAGAGTTTCATTCAACTGTGGGTTTCATAAAATTTGTATCAAATAAAGAAGTGGCCCGTAGCACAACAAGACATGTTTTAGGCAGTTAATAAGGACTACTCTGCACAAGGGAGGGACAGGTCCTGTGGGATCCATGCCTGGTTCATCTTTATGAAGGTCAGCTTGTCCACGTTGGCTGTGGACAGGCGGCTGCGCTTGTCAGTAATGACGCCCCCTGCCGTGCTGAATACGCGTTCAGATAAAACGCTGGCCGCCGGGCAGAAAAGCACCTCCAAGGCATAACATGCTAACTCTGGCCACGTGGACAATTTCGAAACCCAGTAGTTGAATGGGGCCGAACCATCCGTCAGGATGTGGAGGGGTGTGCAGACATACTGTTCAACCATGTTAGTGAAATGCTGCCTCCTGCTAACACGTTCCGTATCAGGTGTCGGTGCAGATAGCTGTGGCGTGGAGACAAAACTTTTCCAAATTTCTGCCATGCTAACCCTGCCCTCAGATGAGCTGGCCGTGACACAGCTGCGTTGGCGACCTCTTGCCACTCCTCTGCCTTCACCTTCCACCTGTTCCCCTGTGACATGTGGGAATGCTCTCAAGAGCGCCTCTATCAGCGTGCGCTTGTACTCGCGCATCTTACGGTCGCGCTCCAGTTCAGGAATTAAAGTGGGCACATTGTCTTTATACCGGGGATCCAGCAGGGTGGCCACCCAGTAGTCTGCACACGTTAAAACGTGGGCAACTCTGCTGTCGTTGCGCAGGCATTGGAGCATATATTCGCTTATGTGGGCCAGGCTACCCATGGGTAAGGACAAGCTGTCCTCTGTGGGAGGCGTATCGTCATCGTCCACCGTATCCCCCCAGCCACGCACCAGTGATGGGCCTGGGCTGCCACCCCGCTGTGAACTTGCGTCATCCTCGTCCCCCTCCACCTCCTCCTCCTCCTCGTCCTCCAGTACAGTGCCTTGGCTGGCGACTTGTGAACCTGTCCTCTGCTGCTTAAACAAACCTCCCTCTGAGCCACTTCGAACAGACTGGCCCGAAAGTGTTAGAAACAAGCCCTCATCCTCCTCCTCCTCCTCCACCTGGGCCACCTCCTCTAACATCATTGCCCTAAGTGTTTTCTCAAGGAGACATAGAAGTGGTATTGTAACGCTGATAACAGTGTCATCGCCACTGGCCATGTTGGTGGAGTACTCGAAACAGCGCAGCAGGGCACACAGGTCTCGCATGGAGGCCCAATCATTGGTGGTGAAGTGGTGCTGTTCGGCAGTACGACTGACGCGAGCGTGCTGCAGCTGAAACTCCACTATGGCCTGCTGCTGCTCGCACAGTCTCTCCAGCATGTGCAAGGTGGAGTTCCACCGGGTGGGCACGTCGCATATGAGGCGGTGAGCGGGAAGGCCGAAGTTCCCCTGTAGCGCAGACAGGCGAGCAGCGGCAGGATGTGAACGGCGGAAGCGCGCACAGACGGCCCGCACTTTATGCAGCAGCTCTGACATGTTGGGGTAGTGGTGAATGAACCTCTGCACCACCAAGTTCAGCACATGCGCCAGGCAAGGGATGTGCGTCAAACCGGCTAGTCCCAGAGCTGCCACGAGATTTCGCCCATTATCGCATACCACCAGGCCTGGCTTGAGGCCCACCGGCAGAAACCACTCGTCGGTCTGTTGTTCAATACCCCGCCACAACTCCTGTGCGGTGTGGGGCCTGTCCCCCAAACATATGAGTTTCAGAATGGCCTGCTGACGTTTACCCCGGGCTGTGCTGAAGTTGGTGGTGAAGGTGTGTGGCTGACCGGATGAGCTGGTGGAAGCAGTGGAGGAGGAAGCCGAGTAGGAGGAGGAGGCTACAGGAGGCAGAGAATGATGCCCTGCGATCCTAGGGGGCGGAAGGACGTGCGCCAAGGAACTGTCCGCCGGGGGCCCAGCCGCCACTACATTCATCCAGTGTGCAGTTAGTGAGATATAGCGTCCCTGGCCGTGCTTACTGGTCCACGTATCTGTGGTTAGGTGGACCTTGCCACAAATGGCGTTGCGCAGTGCACACTTGATTTTATCGGACACTTGCATGTGCAGGGAAGGCACGGCTGTCTTGGAGAAGTAGTGGCGGCTGGGAACCACATACTGCGGGACAGCCATGGCCATCAGCTGTTTGAAGCTGTCTGTGTCCACCAGCCGGAATGACAGCATTTCAAAGGCCAGCAGTTTAGAAATGCTGGCGTTCAGGCCAAGGGCTGGAGGGTGACTCGGGGGGAATTTGCGCTTCCTCTCTAAGGTTTGAGATATTGAGAGCTGAACGCTGCTGTGTGATATAGTGGAGACGCTAGTTGACGGTGGCGGTGGTGGTGGTGTCGGTGGCACATCCTCTGTTTGCTGCTCGGCAGGTGGCAACATTCCTCTCGAGGCGGAAGCCGAGGCAGCAGCGGTAGAGGGAGCAGGGGGAGCCTCAGCGAGTGCCTGGTTTTACGGTGTGTACCCCACTGCAGTTCATGCTTTGCATGTAGATGCCTGGTCATGCAGGTTGTGCTGAGGTTCAGAACGTTAATGCCTCGCCTCAGGCTCTGATGGCAGAGCGTGCAAGTCACTCGGGTCTTGTCGGTAGGACATTGTTTAAAGAAGTGCCATGCCAGGGAACTCTTTGAAGCTGCCTTTGTGGGGCTGGGTCCCTGTTGGCGATGTCCAGTAGCAGGCGAACTCTGGGGGCGGCGGCTCGTCTGCTTTGGCCCCCTGCTCCCTCTTTGGCTTCGCTGTTGTCTCGGTCTCACCACTACCTCTTCCTCTGAACTGTGAAAGTCATCGCCACGACCTTCAGTCCATGTGGGGTCTAAGACCTCATCGTCCTCTGCATCGTCTTCCACCCAGTCTCCCTCCCTGACCTCCTCCTGTTCAGTCTGCACACTGCAAAAAGACGCGGCAGTGGGCACCTGTGTTTCGTCATCATCAGAGAGTCGGTGACTCTGCTGTGGTGGTATTCCCATGTCCTCTTCATCTGGAGACATAAGTGGTTGTGCGTCAGTGCATGGTATGTCTTCCTCCACTGGGGAAGGGCTAGGTGGACGCCCCTGGGAAACCCTGGAAGCAGAGTCTTCAAACAGAAGAAGAGACTGCTGCATAACTTGTGGCTCAGACCGTTTCCCTGATATGCTTGGGGGTGATGTGACAGACTGATGGGCTTGGTTTTCAGGTGCCACCTGTGCGCTTTCCGCAGAAGACTGGGTGGAAGACCATGTGGTGAACGTGCTGGAAGCACTGTCGGCCACCCAATCGATTAATGCCTGTACCTGCTCAGGCCTTACCATCCTAAGAGCGTCATTGGGCCCCACGAGATATTGCGGTACATTCTGCCGGCTAGTTGAGGGAGTTCGTTCCCTACTGTGTGCGCCTGGGGCCGAACGGCCACGTCCTCTACCAGCAACAGAGGCTCCACGGACACCACCACGACCGCGTCCTCGTCCCTTAATAGTATTTTTCTTCATTGTTGCGATTCAACTCGCACCACAATGAAATGTATTATTTTTTATAAGCAAAATCCCCTCACTGGAATACTTTCAGTCTTTTGACTGTATGGATTACAGATGGAATGACTGTTATATGTGAGTACCGCTTTCTTTGACAGATTCTAGTATGGGTACATATATGTTTTCCCAACCCCAGCACATTAGTTTGCTAATTCCAGATGTATGAAACGCAGGCCTAACTGTATCTAGTATATTGAACGCCAGATAAACTAACTTGGCCTTTTTTAAATAAAAAAAATTCCCTCACTGGAATACTTTCAGTCTTTTGACTGTATGGATTACAGATGGAATGACTGTTATATGTGAGTACCGCTTTCTTTGACAGATTCTAGTATGGGTACATATATGTTTTCCCAAACCCAGCACATTAGTTTGCTAATTCCAGATGTATGAAACGCAGGCCTAACTGTATCTAGTATATTGAACGCCAGATAAACTAACTTGGCCTTTTTTAAATAAAAAAAATTCCCTCACTGGAATACTTTCAGTCTTTTGACTGTATGGATTACAGATGGAATGACTGTTATATGTGAGTACCGCTTTCTTTGACAGATTCTAGTATGGGTACATATATGTTTTCCCAAACCCAGCACATTAGTTTGCTAATTCCAGATGTATGAAACGCAGGCCTAACTGTATCTAGTATATTGAACGCCAGATAAACTAACTTGGCCTTTTTTAAATAAAAAAAATTCCCTCACTGGAATACTTTCAGTCTTTTGACTGTATGGATTACAGATGGAATGACTGTTATATGTGAGTACCGCTTTCTTTGACAGATTCTAGTATGGGTACATATATGTTTTCCCAACCCCAGCACATTAGTTTGCTAATTCCAGATGTATGAAACGCAGGCCTAACTGTATCTAGTATATTGAACGCCAGATAAACTAACTTGGCCTTTTTTAAATAAAAAAAATTCCCTCACTGGAATACTTTCAGTCTTTTGACTGTATGGATTACAGATGGAATGACTGTTATATGTGAGTACCGCTTTCTTTGACAGATTCTAGTATGGGTACATATATGTTTTCCCAAACCCAGCACATTAGTTTGCTAATTCCAGATGTATGAAACGCAGGCCTAACTGTATCTAGTATATTGAACGCCAGATAAACTAACTTGGCCTTTTTTAAATAAAAAAAATTCCCTCACTGGAATACTTTCAGTCTTTTGACTGTATGGATTACAGATGGAATGACTGTTATATGTGAGTACCGCTTTCTTTGACAGATTCTAGTATGGATACATATATGTTTTCCCAACCCCAGCACATTAGTTTGCTAATTCCAGATGTATGAAACGCAGGCCTAACTGTATCTAGTATATTGAACGCCAGATAAACTAACTTGGCCTTTTTTAAATAAAAAAAATTCCCTCACTGGAATACTTTCAGTCTTTTGACTGTATGGATTACAGATGGAATGACTGTTATATGTGAGTACCGCTTTCTTTGACAGATTCTAGTATGGGTACATATATGTTTTCCCAACCCCAGCACATTAGTTTGCTAATTCCAGATGTATGAAACGCAGGCCTAACGGTATCTAGTATATTGAACGCCAGATAAACTAACTTGGCCTTTTTTAAATAAAAAAAATCCCCTCACTGGAATACTTTCAGTCTTTTGACTGTATGGATTACAGATGGAATGACTGTTATATGTGAGTACCGCTTTCTTTGACAGATTCTAGTATGGGTACATATATGTTTTCCCAACCCCAGCACATTAGTTTGCTAATTCCAGATGTATGAAACGCAGGCCTAACTGTATCTAGTATATTGAACGCCAGATAAACTAACTTGGCCTTTTTTAAATAAAAAAAATTCCCTCACTGGAATACTTTCAGTCTTTTGACTGTATGGATTACAGATGGAATGACTGTTATATGTGAGTACCGCTTTCTTTGACAGATTCTAGTATGGGTACATATATGTTTTCCCAACCCCAGCACATTAGTTTGCTAATTCCAGATGTATGAAACGCAGGCCTAACTGTATCTAGTATATTGAACGCCAGATAAACTAACTTGGCCTTTTTTAAATAAAAAAAATTCCCTCACTGGAATACTTTCAGTCTTTTGACTGTATGGATTACAGATGGAATGACTGTTATATGTGAGTACCGCTTTCTTTGACAGATTCTAGTATGGGTACATATATGTTTTCCCAACCCCAGCACATTAGTTTGCTAATTCCAGATGTATGAAACGCAGGCCTAACTGTATCTAGTATATTGAACGCCAGATAAACTAACTTGGCCTTTTTTAAATAAAAAAAATTCCCTCACTGGAATACTTTCAGTCTTTTGACTGTATGGATTACAGATGGAATGACTGTTATATGTGAGTACCGCTTTCTTTGACAGATTCTAGTATGGGTACATATATGTTTTCCCAAACCCAGCACATTAGTTTGCTAATTCCAGATGTATGAAACGCAGGCCTAACTGTATCTAGTATATTGAACGCCAGATAAACTAACTTGGCCTTTTTTAAATAAAAAAAATTCCCTCACTGGAATACTTTCAGTCTTTTGACTGTATGGATTACAGATGGAATGACTGTTATATGTGAGTACCGCTTTCTTTGACAGATTCTAGTATGGGTACATATATGTTTTCCCAACCCCAGCACATTAGTTTGCTAATTCCAGATGTATGAAACGCAGGCCTAACTGTATCTAGTATATTGAACGCCAGATAAACTAACTTGGCCTTTTTTAAATAAAAAAAAAATTCCCTCACTGGAATACTTTATGGCTTTTGACTGTATGGATTACAGATGGAATGACTGTTATATGTGAGTACCGCTTTCTTTGACAGATTCTAGTATGGGTACATATATGTTTTCCCAACCCCAGCACATTAGTTTGCTAATTCCAGATGTATGAAACGCAGGCCTAACTGTATCTAGTATATTGAACGCCAGATAAACTAACTTGGCCTTTTTTAAATAAAAAAAATTCCCTCACTGGAATACTTTCAGTCTTTTGACTGTATGGATTACAGATGGAATGACTGTTATATGTGAGTACCGCTTTCTTTGACAGATTCTAGTATGGGTACATATATGTTTTCCCAACCCCAGCACATTAGTTTGCTAATTCCAGATGTATGAAACGCAGGCCTAACTGTATCTAGTATATTGAACGCCAGATAAACTAACTTGGCCTTTTTTAAATAAAAAAAATTCCCTCACTGGAATACTTTCAGTCTTTTGACTGTATGGATTACAGATGGAATGACTGTTATATGTGAGTACCGCTTTCTTTGACAGATTCTAGTATGGGTACATATATGTTTTCCCAACCCCAGCACATTAGTTTGCTAATTCCAGATGTATGAAACGCAGGCCTAACTGTATCTAGTATATTGAACGCCAGATAAACTAACTTGGCCTTTTTTAAATAAAAAAAATTCCCTCACTGGAATACTTTCAGTCTTTTGACTGTATGGATTACAGATGGAATGACTGTTATATGTGAGTACCGCTTTCTTTGACAGATTCTAGTATGGATACATATATGTTTTCCCAACCCCAGCACATTAGTTTGCTAATTCCAGATGTATGAAACGCAGGCCTAACTGTATCTAGTATATTGAACGCCAGATAAACTAACTTGGCCTTTTTTAAATAAAAAAAATTCCCTCACTGGAATACTTTCAGTCTTTTGACTGTATGGATTACAGATGGAATGACTGTTATATGTGAGTACCGCTTTCTTTGACAGATTCTAGTATGGGTACATATATGTTTTCCCAACCCCAGCACATTAGTTTGCTAATTCCAGATGTATGAAACGCAGGCCTAACGGTATCTAGTATATTGAACGCCAGATAAACTAACTTGGCCTTTTTTAAATAAAAAAAATCCCCTCACTGGAATACTTTCAGTCTTTTGACTGTATGGATTACAGATGGAATGACTGTTATATGTGAGTACCGCTTTCTTTGACAGATTCTAGTATGGGTACATATATGTTTTCCCAACCCCAGCACATTAGTTTGCTAATTCCAGATGTATGAAACGCAGGCCTAACTGTATCTAGTATATTGAACGCCAGATAAACTAACTTGGCCTTTTTTAAATAAAAAAAATTCCCTCACTGGAATACTTTCAGTCTTTTGACTGTATGGATTACAGATGGAATGACTGTTATATGTGAGTACCGCTTTCTTTGACAGATTCTAGTATGGGTACATATATGTTTTCCCAACCCCAGCACATTAGTTTGCTAATTCCAGATGTATGAAACGCAGGCCTAACTGTATCTAGTATATTGAACGCCAGATAAACTAACTTGGCCTTTTTTAAATAAAAAAAATTCCCTCACTGGAATACTTTCAGTCTTTTGACTGTATGGATTACAGATGGAATGACTGTTATATGTGAGTACCGCTTTCTTTGACAGATTCTAGTATGGGTACATATATGTTTTCCCAACCCCAGCACATTAGTTTGCTAATTCCAGATGTATGAAACGCAGGCCTAACTGTATCTAGTATATTGAACGCCAGATAAACTAACTTGGCCTTTTTTAAATAAAAAAAATTCCCTCACTGGAATACTTTCAGTCTTTTGACTGTATGGATTACAGATGGAATGACTGTTATATGTGAGTACCGCTTTCTTTGACAGATTCTAGTATGGGTACATATATGTTTTCCCAAACCCAGCACATTAGTTTGCTAATTCCAGATGTATGAAACGCAGGCCTAACTGTATCTAGTATATTGAACGCCAGATAAACTAACTTGGCCTTTTTTAAATAAAAAAAATTCCCTCACTGGAATACTTTCAGTCTTTTGACTGTATGGATTACAGATGGAATGACTGTTATATGTGAGTACCGCTTTCTTTGACAGATTCTAGTATGGGTACATATATGTTTTCCCAACCCCAGCACATTAGTTTGCTAATTCCAGATGTATGAAACGCAGGCCTAACTGTATCTAGTATATTGAACGCCAGATAAACTAACTTGGCCTTTTTTAAATAAAAAAAATTCCCTCACTGGAATACTTTCAGTCTTTTGACTGTATGGATTACAGATGGAATGACTGTTATATGTGAGTACCGCTTTCTTTGACAGATTCTAGTATGGGTACATATATGTTTTCCCAACCCCAGCACATTAGTTTGCTAATTCCAGATGTATGAAACGCAGGCCTAACTGTATCTAGTATATTGAACGCCAAATAAACTATCTTGGCCTTTTTTAAATAAAAAAAATTCCCTCACTGGAATACTTTCAGTCTTTTGACTGTATGGATTACAGATGGAATGACTGTTATATGTGAGTACCGCTTTCTTTGACAGATTCTAGTATGGGTACATATATGTTTTCCCAAACCCAGCACATTAGTTTGCTAATTCCAGATGTATGAAACGCAGGCCTAACTGTATCTAGTATATTGAACGCCAGATAAACTAACTTGGCCTTTTTTAAATAAAAAAAATTCCCTCACTGGAATACTTTCAGTCTTTTGACTGTATGGATTACAGATGGAATGACTGTTATATGTGAGTACCGCTTTCTTTGACAGATTCTAGTATGGGTACATATATGTTTTCCCAACCCCAGCACATTAGTTTGCTAATTCCAGATGTATGAAACGCAGGCCTAACTGTATCTAGTATATTGAACGCCAGATAAACTAACTTGGCCTTTTTTAAATAAAAAAAAAATTCCCTCACTGGAATACTTTATGGCTTTTGACTGTATGGATTACAGATGGAATGACTGTTATATGTGAGTACCGCTTTCTTTGACAGATTCTAGTATGGGTACATATATGTTTTCCCAACCCAGCACATTAGTTTGCTAATTCCAGATGTATGAAACGCAGGCCTAACTGTATCTAGTATATTGAACGCCAGATAAACTAACTTGGCCTTTTTTAAATAAAAAAAATTCCCTCACTGGAATACTTTCAGTCTTTTGACTGTATGGATTACAGATGGAATGACTGTTATATGTGAGTACCGCTTTCTTTGACAGATTCTAGTATGGGTACATATATGTTTTCCCAACCCCAGCACATTAGTTTGCTAATTCCAGATGTATGAAACGCAGGCCTAACTGTATCTAGTATATTGAACGCCAGATAAACTAACTTGGCCTTTTTTAAATAAAAAAAAAATTCCCTCACTGAATACTTTATGGCTTTTGACTGTATGGATTACAGATGGAATGACTGTTATATGTGAGTACCGCTTTCTTTGACAGATTCTAGTATGGGTACATATATGTTTTCCCAACCCCAGCACATTAGTTTGCTAATTCCAGATGTATGAAACGCAGGCCTAACTGTATCTAGTATATTGAACGCCAGATAAACTAACTTGGCCTTTTTTAAATAAAAAAAATTCCCTCACTGGAATACTTTCAGTCTTTTGACTGTATGGATTACAGATGGAATGACTGTTATATGTGAGTACCGCTTTCTTTGACAGATTCTAGTATGGGTACATATTTGTTTTCCCAACCCCAGCACATTAGTTTGCTAATTCCAGATGTATGAAACGCAGGCCTAACTGTATCTAGTATATTGAACGCCAGATAAACTAACTTGGCCTTTTTTAAATAAAAAAAATTCCCTCACTGGAATACTTTCAGTCTTTTGACTGTATGGATTACAGATGGAATGACTGTTATATGTGAGTACCGCTTTCTTTGACAGATTCTAGTATGGGTACATATATGTTTTCCCAACCCCAGCACATTAGTTTGCTAATTCCAGATGTATGAAACGCAGGCCTAACTGTATCTAGTATATTGAACGCCAGATAAACTAACTTGGCCTTTTTTAAATAAAAAAATTCCCTCACTGGAATACTTTCAGTCTTTTGACTGTATGGATTACAGATGGAATGACTGTTATATGTGAGTACCGCTTTCTTTGACAGATTCTAGTATGGGTACATATATGTTTTCCCAACCCCAGCACATTAGTTTGCTAATTCCAGATGTATGAAACGCAGGCCTAACTGTATCTAGTATATTGAACGCCAGATAAACTAACTTGGCCTTTTTTAAATAAAAAAAATTCCCTCACTGGAATACTTTCAGTCTTTTGACTGTATGGATTACAGATGGAATGACTGTTATATGTGAGTACCGCTTTCTTTGACAGATTCTAGTATGGGTACATATATGTTTTCCCAACCCCAGCACATTAGTTTGCTAATTCCAGATGTATGAAACGCAGGCCTAACTGTATCTAGTATATTGAACGCCAGATAAACTAACTTGGCCTTTTTTAAATAAAAAAAATTCCCTCACTGGAATACTTTCAGTCTTTTGACTGTATGGATTACAGATGGAATGACTGTTATATGTGAGTACCGCTTTCTTTGACAGATTCTAGTATGGGTACATATATGTTTTCCCAACCCCAGCACATTAGTTTGCTAATTCCAGATGTATGAAACGCAGGCCTAACTGTATCTAGTATATTGAACGCCAGATAAACTAACTTGGCCTTTTTTAAATAAAAAAAATTCCCTCACTGGAATACTTTCAGTCTTTTGACTGTATGGATTACAGATGGAATGACTGTTATATGTGAGTACCGCTTTCTTTGACAGATTCTAGTATGGGTACATATATGTTTTCCCAACCCCAGCACATTAGTTTGCTAATTCCAGATGTATGAAACGCAGGCCTAACTGTATCTAGTATATTGAACGCCAGATAAACTAACTTGGCCTTTTTTAAATAAAAAAAATTCCCTCACTGGAATACTTTCAGTCTTTTGACTGTATGGATTACAGATGGAATGACTGTTATATGTGAGTACCGCTTTCTTTGACAGATTCTAGTATGGGTACATATATGTTTTCCCAACCCCAGCACATTAGTTTGCTAATTCCAGATGTATGAAACGCAGGCCTAACTGTATCTAGTATATTGAACGCCAGATAAACTAACTTGGCCTTTTTTAAATAAAAAAAATTCCCTCACTGGAATACTTTCAGTCTTTTGACTGTATGGATTACAGATGGAATGACTGTTATATGTGAGTACCGCTTTCTTTGACAGATTCTAGTATGGGTACATATATGTTTTCCCAACCCCAGCACATTAGTTTGCTAATTCCAGATGTATGAAACGCAGGCCTAACTGTATCTAGTATATTGAACGCCAGATAAACTAACTTGGCCTTTTTTAAATAAAAAAAATTCCCTCACTGGAATACTTTCAGTCTTTTGACTGTATGGATTACAGATGGAATGACTGTTATATGTGAGTACCGCTTTCTTTGACAGATTCTAGTATGGGTACATATATGTTTTCCCAACCCCAGCACATTAGTTTGCTAATTCCAGATGTATGAAACGCAGGCCTAACTGTATCTAGTATATTGAACGCCAGATAAACTAACTTGGCCTTTTTTAAATAAAAAAAAATTCCCTCACTGGAATACTTTCAGGCTTTTGACTGTATGGATTACAGATGGAATGACTGTTATATGTGAGTACCGCTTTCTTTGACAGATTCTAGTATGGGTACATATATGTTTTCCCAACCCCAGCACATTAGTTTGCTAATTCCAGATGTATGAAACGCAGGCCTAACTGTATCTAGTATATTGAACGCCAGATAAACTAACTTGGCCTTTTTTAAATAAAAAAAATTCCCTCACTGGAATACTTTCAGTCTTTTGACTGTATGGATTACAGATGGAATGACTGTTATATGTGAGTACCTTCTTTCTTTGACAGATTCTAGTATGGGTACATATATGTTTTCCCAACCCCAGCACATTAGTTTGCTAATTCCAGATGTATGAAACGCAGGCCTAACTGTATCTAGTATATTGAACGCCAGATAAACTAACTTGGCCTTTTTTAAATAAAAAAAAATTCCCTCACTGGAATACTTTCAGTCTTTTGACTGTATGGATTACAGATGGAATGACTGTTATATGTGAGTACCGCTTTCTTTGACAGATTCTAGTATGGGTACATATATGTTTTCCCAACCCCAGCACATTAGTTTGCTAATTCCAGATGTATGAAACGCAGGCCTAACTGTATCTAGTATATTGAACGCCAGATAAACTAACTTGGCCTTTTTTAAATAAAAAAAATTCCCTCACTGGAATACTTTCAGTCTTTTGACTGTATGGATTACAGATGGAATGACTGTTATATGTGAGTACCGCTTTCTTTGACAGATTCTAGTATGGGTACATATATGTTTTCCCAACCCCAGCACATTAGTTTGCTAATTCCAGATGTATGAAACGCAGGCCTAACTGTATCTAGTATATTGAACGCCAGATAAACTAACTTGGCCTTTTTTAAATAAAAAAAATTCCCTCACTGGAATACTTTCAGTCTTTTGACTGTATGGATTACAGATGGAATGACTGTTATATGTGAGTACCGCTTTCTTTGACAGATTCTAGTATGGGTACATATATGTTTTCCCAACCCCAGCACATTAGTTTGCTAATTCCAGATGTATGAAACGCAGGCCTAACTGTATCTAGTATATTGAACGCCAGATAAACTAACTTGGCCTTTTTTAAATAAAAAAAATTCCCTCACTGGAATACTTTCAGTCTTTTGACTGTATGGATTACAGATGGAATGACTGTTATATGTGAGTACCGCTTTCTTTGACAGATTCTAGTATGGGTACATATATGTTTTCCCAACCCCAGCACATTAGTTTGCTAATTCCAGATGTATGAAACGCAGGCCTAACTGTATCTAGTATATTGAACGCCAGATAAACTAACTTGGCCTTTTTTAAATAAAAAAAATTCCCTCACTGGAATACTTTCAGTCTTTTGACTGTATGGATTACAGATGGAATGACTGTTATATGTGAGTACCGCTTTCTTTGACAGATTCTAGTATGGGTACATATATGTTTTCCCAACCCCAGCACATTAGTTTGCTAATTCCAGATGTATGAAACGCAGGCCTAACTGTATCTAGTATATTGAACGCCAGATAAACTAACTTGGCCTTTTTTAAATAAAAAAAATTCCCTCACTGGAATACTTTCAGTCTTTTGACTGTATGGATTACAGATGGAATGACTGTTATATGTGAGTACCGCTTTCTTTGACAGATTCTAGTATGGGTACATATATGTTTTCCCAACCCCAGCACATTAGTTTGCTAATTCCAGATGTATGAAACGCAGGCCTAACTGTATCTAGTATATTGAACGCCAGATAAACTAACTTGGCCTTTTTTAAATAAAAAAAATTCCCTCACTGGAATACTTTCAGTCTTTTGACTGTATGGATTACAGATGGAATGACTGTTATATGTGAGTACCGCTTTCTTTGACAGATTCTAGTATGGGTACATATATGTTTTCCCAACCCCAGCACATTAGTTTGCTAATTCCAGATGTATGAAACGCAGGCCTAACTGTATCTAGTATATTGAACGCCAGATAAACTAACTTGGCCTTTTTTAAATAAAAAAAATTCCCTCACTGGAATACTTTCAGTCTTTTGACTGTATGGATTACAGATGGAATGACTGTTATATGTGAGTACCGCTTTCTTTGACAGATTCTAGTATGGGTACATATATGTTTTCCCAACCCCAGCACATTAGTTTGCTAATTCCAGATGTATGAAACGCAGGCCTAACTGTATCTAGTATATTGAACGCCAGATAAACTAACTTGGCCTTTTTTAAATAAAAAAAATTCCCTCACTGGAATACTTTCAGTCTTTTGACTGTATGGATTACAGATGGAATGACTGTTATATGTGAGTACCGCTTTCTTTGACAGATTCTAGTATGGGTACATATATGTTTTCCCAACCCCAGCACATTAGTTTGCTAATTCCAGATGTATGAAACGCAGGCCTAACTGTATCTAGTATATTGAACGCCAGATAAACTAACTTGGCCTTTTTTAAATAAAAAAAATTCCCTCACTGGAATACTTTCAGTCTTTTGACTGTATGGATTACAGATGGAATGACTGTTATATGTGAGTACCGCTTTCTTTGACAGATTCTAGTATGGGTACATATATGTTTTCCCAACCCCAGCACATTAGTTTGCTAATTCCAGATGTATGAAACGCAGGCCTAACTGTATCTAGTATATTGAACGCCAGATAAACTAACTTGGCCTTTTTTAAATAAAAAAAATTCCCTCACTGGAATACTTTCAGTCTTTTGACTGTATGGATTACAGATGGAATGACTGTTATATGTGAGTACCGCTTTCTTTGACAGATTCTAGTATGGGTACATATATGTTTTCCCAACCCCAGCACATTAGTTTGCTAATTCCAGATGTATGAAACGCAGGCCTAACTGTATCTAGTATATTGAACGCCAGATAAACTAACTTGGCCTTTTTTAAATAAAAAAAATTCCCTCACTGGAATACTTTCAGTCTTTTGACTGTATGGATTACAGATGGAATGACTGTTATATGTGAGTACCGCTTTCTTTGACAGATTCTAGTATGGGTACATATATGTTTTCCCAACCCCAGCACATTAGTTTGCTAATTCCAGATGTATGAAACGCAGGCCTAACTGTATCTAGTATATTGAACGCCAGATAAACTAACTTGGCCTTTTTTAAATAAAAAAAATTCCCTCACTGGAATACTTTCAGTCTTTTGACTGTATGGATTACAGATGGAATGACTGTTATATGTGAGTACCGCTTTCTTTGACAGATTCTAGTATGGGTACATATATGTTTTCCCAACCCCAGCACATTAGTTTGCTAATTCCAGATGTATGAAACGCAGGCCTAACTGTATCTAGTATATTGAACGCCAGATAAACTAACTTGGCCTTTTTTAAATAAAAAAAATTCCCTCACTGGAATACTTTCAGTCTTTTGACTGTATGGATTACAGATGGAATGACTGTTATATGTGAGTACCGCTTTCTTTGACAGATTCTAGTATGGGTACATATATGTTTTCCCAACCCCAGCACATTAGTTTGCTAATTCCAGATGTATGAAACGCAGGCCTAACTGTATCTAGTATATTGAACGCCAGATAAACTAACTTGGCCTTTTTTAAATAAAAAAAATTCCCTCACTGGAATACTTTCAGTCTTTTGACTGTATGGATTACAGATGGAATGACTGTTATATGTGAGTACCGCTTTCTTTGACAGATTCTAGTATGGGTACATATATGTTTTCCCAACCCCAGCACATTAGTTTGCTAATTCCAGATGTATGAAACGCAGGCCTAACTGTATCTAGTATATTGAACGCCAGATAAACTAACTTGGCCTTTTTTAAATAAAAAAAATTCCCTCACTGGAATACTTTCAGTCTTTTGACTGTATGGATTACAGATGGAATGACTGTTATATGTGAGTACCGCTTTCTTTGACAGATTCTAGTATGGGTACATATATGTTTTCCCAACCCCAGCACATTAGTTTGCTAATTCCAGATGTATGAAACGCAGGCCTAACTGTATCTAGTATATTGAACGCCAGATAAACTAACTTGGCCTTTTTTAAATAAAAAAAATTCCCTCACTGGAATACTTTCAGTCTTTTGACTGTATGGATTACAGATGGAATGACTGTTATATGTGAGTACCGCTTTCTTTGACAGATTCTAGTATGGGTACATATATGTTTTCCCAACCCCAGCACATTAGTTTGCTAATTCCAGATGTATGAAACGCAGGCCTAACTGTATCTAGTATATTGAACGCCAGATAAACTAACTTGGCCTTTTTTAAATAAAAAAAATTCCCTCACTGGAATACTTTCAGTCTTTTGACTGTATGGATTACAGATGGAATGACTGTTATATGTGAGTACCGCTTTCTTTGACAGATTCTAGTATGGGTACATATATGTTTTCCCAACCCCAGCACATTAGTTTGCTAATTCCAGATGTATGAAACGCAGGCCTAACTGTATCTAGTATATTGAACGCCAGATAAACTAACTTGGCCTTTTTTAAATAAAAAAAATTCCCTCACTGGAATACTTTCAGTCTTTTGACTGTATGGATTACAGATGGAATGACTGTTATATGTGAGTACCGCTTTCTTTGACAGATTCTAGTATGGGTACATATATGTTTTCCCAACCCCAGCACATTAGTTTGCTAATTCCAGATGTATGAAACGCAGGCCTAACTGTATCTAGTATATTGAACGCCAGATAAACTAACTTGGCCTTTTTTAAATAAAAAAAATTCCCTCACTGGAATACTTTCAGTCTTTTGACTGTATGGATTACAGATGGAATGACTGTTATATGTGAGTACCGCTTTCTTTGACAGATTCTAGTATGGGTACATATATGTTTTCCCAACCCCAGCACATTAGTTTGCTAATTCCAGATGTATGAAACGCAGGCCTAACTGTATCTAGTATATTGAACGCCAGATAAACTAACTTGGCCTTTTTTAAATAAAAAAAATTCCCTCACTGGAATACTTTCAGTCTTTTGACTGTATGGATTACAGATGGAATGACTGTTATATGTGAGTACCGCTTTCTTTGACAGATTCTAGTATGGGTACATATATGTTTTCCAACCCCAGCACATTAGTTTGCTAATTCCAGATGTATGAAACGCAGGCCTAACTGTATCTAGTATATTGAACGCCAGATAAACTAACTTGGCCTTTTTTAAATAAAAAAAATTCCCTCACTGGAATACTTTCAGTCTTTTGACTGTATGGATTACAGATGGAATGACTGTTATATGTGAGTACCGCTTTCTTTGACAGATTCTAGTATGGGTACATATATGTTTTCCCAACCCCAGCACATTAGTTTGCTAATTCCAGATGTATGAAACGCAGGCCTAACTGTATCTAGTATATTGAACGCCAGATAAACTAACTTGGCCTTTTTTAAATAAAAAAAATTCCCTCACTGGAATACTTTCAGTCTTTTGACTGTATGGATTACAGATGGAATGACTGTTATATGTGAGTACCGCTTTCTTTGACAGATTCTAGTATGGGTACATATATGTTTTCCCAACCCCAGCACATTAGTTTGCTAATTCCAGATGTATGAAACGCAGGCCTAACTGTATCTAGTATATTGAACGCCAGATAAACTAACTTGGCCTTTTTTAAATAAAAAAAATTCCCTCACTGGAATACTTTCAGTCTTTTGACTGTATGGATTACAGATGGAATGACTGTTATATGTGAGTACCGCTTTCTTTGACAGATTCTAGTATGGGTACATATATGTTTTCCCAACCCCAGCACATTAGTTTGCTAATTCCAGATGTATGAAACGCAGGCCTAACTGTATCTAGTATATTGAACGCCAGATAAACTAACTTGGCCTTTTTTAAATAAAAAAAATTCCCTCACTGGAATACTTTCAGTCTTTTGACTGTATGGATTACAGATGGAATGACTGTTATATGTGAGTACCGCTTTCTTTGACAGATTCTAGTATGGGTACATATATGTTTTCCCAACCCAGCACATTAGTTTGCTAATTCCAGATGTATGAAACGCAGGCCTAACTGTATCTAGTATATTGAACGCCAGATAAACTAACTTGGCCTTTTTTAAATAAAAAAAATTCCCTCACTGGAATACTTTCAGTCTTTTGACTGTATGGATTACAGATGGAATGACTGTTATATGTGAGTACCGCTTTCTTTGACAGATTCTAGTATGGGTACATATATGTTTTCCCAACCCCAGCACATTAGTTTGCTAATTCCAGATGTATGAAACGCAGGCCTAACTGTATCTAGTATATTGAACGCCAGATAAACTAACTTGGCCTTTTTTAAATAAAAAAAATTCCCTCACTGGAATACTTTCAGTCTTTTGACTGTATGGATTACAGATGGAATGACTGTTATATGTGAGTACCGCTTTCTTTGACAGATTCTAGTATGGGTACATATATGTTTTCCCAACCCAGCACATTAGTTTGCTAATTCCAGATGTATGAAACGCAGGCCTAACTGTATCTAGTATATTGAACGCCAGATAAACTAACTTGGCCTTTTTTAAATAAAAAAAATTCCCTCACTGGAATACTTTCAGTCTTTTGACTGTATGGATTACAGATGGAATGACTGTTATATGTGAGTACCGCTATCTTTGACAGATTCTAGTATGGGTACATATATGTTTTCCCAACCCCAGCACATTAGTTTGCTAATTCCAGATGTATGAAACGCAGGCCTAACTGTATCTAGTATATTGAACGCCAGATAAACTAACTTGGCCTTTTTTAAATAAAAAAAATTCCCTCACTGGAATACTTTCAGTCTTTTGACTGTATGGATTACAGATGGAATGACTGTTATATGTGAGTACCGCTTTCTTTGACAGATTCTAGTATGGGTACATTATATGTTTTCCCAACCCCAGCACATTAGTTTGCTAATTCCAGATGTATGAAACGCAGGCCTAACGGTATCTAG